>NC_070579.1:41556339-41678839 GCF_027409825.1 Scomber japonicus | reverse complement strand
GCAGGCTTTTTACAGGCTGTAACAGTGAGAACTGGAACCCTAAAAACTACTTGGAAAGTGAGGCGTCTCAGTGCCACCTCTCTGGCGTGCATTCAGACACAGCTGGAATGATTGCAGCTTTTGTTCCTCAAAGCCCTGTGTGCGGTGATGGAGCAACAGCGCCCTCCTTTGGTGACAGCTGAGAGGGAAAAAAAGCTTACAGCACCTGGTATTCCCAGGCGGTCTCCCATCCAAGTACTAACCAGGCCCGACCCTGCTTAGCTTCCAAGATCAGACGAGATCGGGCGTGTTCAGGGTGGTATGGCCGTAAGCGACTAAACAGGCCGCAGAAAGCCCATTTAAACATGCTGTGACACCACTGACAGTTGCTCACACCAGCTGAGTGGTGGATAATGGTGTCTCAGCCATCAAACACATGCTATCCTTTAACAGTACTTTGATAGGAATAGTTGTTTTTTTTCTGCGGAGAAACACACAGCTGGAAGGACTGCAACCTTGTTCCTCAGGCCATTTGTGTACATGCGGGATGATTGCAGGCTTTTTACAGGCTGTAACAGTGAGAACTGGAACCCTAAAAACTACTTGGAAAGTGAGGCGTCTCAGTGCCACCTCTCTGGCGTGCATTCAGACACAGCTGGAATGATTGCAGCTTTTGTTCCTCAAAGCCCTGTGTGCGGTGATGGAGCAACAGCGCCCTCCTTTGGTGACAGCTGAGAGGGAAAAAAAGCTTACAGCACCTGGTATTCCCAGGCGGTCTCCCATCCAAGTACTAACCAGGCCCGACCCTGCTTAGCTTCCGAGATCAGACGAGATCGGGCGTGTTCAGGGTGGTATGGCCGTAAGCTACGAAACAGGCCGCAGAAAGCCCATTTAAACATGCTGTGACACCACTGACAGTTGCTCACACCAGCTGAGTGGCGGATAATGGTGTCTCAGCCATCAAACACATGCTATCCTTTAACAGTACTTTGATAGGAATAGTTTTTTTTTTTCTGCGGAGAAACACACAGCTGGAAGGACTGCAACCTTGTTCCTCAGGCCATTTGTGTACATGCGGGATGATTGCAGGCTTTTTACAGGCTGTAACAGTGAGAACTGGAACCCTAAAAACTACTTGGAAAGTGAGGCGTCTCAGTGCCACCTCTCTGGCGTGCATTCAGACACAGCTGGAACGATTGCAGCTTTTGTTCCTCAAAGCCCTGTGTGCGGTGATGGAGCAACAGCGCCCTCCTTTGGTGACAGCTGAGAGGGAAAAAAAGCTTACAGCACCTGGTATTCCCAGGCGGTCTCCCATCCAAGTACTAACCAGGCCCGACCCTGCTTAGCTTCCGAGATCAGACGAGATCGGGCGTGTTCAGGGTGGTATGGCCGTAAGCGACGAAACAGGCCGCAGAAAGCCCATTTAAACATGCTGTGACACCACTGACAGTTGCTCACACCAGCTGAGTGGCGGATAATGGTGTCTCAGCCATCAAACACATGCTATCCTTTAACAGTACTTTGATAGGAATAGTTGTTTTTTTTCTGCGGAGAAACACACAGCTGGAAGGACTGCAACCTTGTTCCTCAGGCCATTTGTGTACATGCGGGATGATTGCAGGCTTTTTACAGGCTGTAACAGTGAGAACTGGAACCCTAAAAACTACTTGGAAAGTGAGGCGTCTCAGTGCCACCTCTCTGGCGTGCATTCAGACACAGCTGGAACGATTGCAGCTTTTGTTCCTCAAAGCCCTGTGTGCGGTGATGGAGCAACAGCGCCCTCCTTTGGTGACAGCTGAGAGGGAAAAAAAGCTTACAGCACCTGGTATTCCCAGGCGGTCTCCCATCCAAGTACTAACCAGGCCCGACCCTGCTTAGCTTCCGAGATCAGACGAGATCGGGCGTGTTCAGGGTGGTATGGCCGTAAGCGACGAAACAGGCCGCAGAAAGCCCATTTAAACATGCTGTGACACCACTGACAGTTGCTCACACCAGCTGAGTGGCGGATAATGGTGTCTCAGCCATCAAACACATGCTATCCTTTAACAGTACTTTGATAGGAATAGTTTTTTTTTTCTGCGGAGAAACACACAGCTGGAAGGACTGCAACCTTGTTCCTCAGGCCATTTGTGTACATGCGGGATGATTGCAGGCTTTTTACAGGCTGTAACAGTGAGAACTGGAACCCTAAAAACTACTTGGAAAGTGAGGCGTCTCAGTGCCACCTCTCTGGCGTGCATTCAGACACAGCTGGAATGATTGCAGCTTTTGTTCCTCAAAGCCCTGTGTGCGGTGATGGAGCAACAGCGCCCTCCTTTGGTGACAGCTGAGAGGGAAAAAAAGCTTACAGCACCTGGTATTCCCAGGCGGTCTCCCATCCAAGTACTAACCAGGCCCGACCCTGCTTAGCTTCCAAGATCAGACGAGATCGGGCGTGTTCAGGGTGGTATGGCCGTAAGCGACGAAACAGGCCGCAGAAAGCCCATTTAAACATGCTGTGACACCACTGACAGTTGCTCACACCAGCTGAGTGGTGGATAATGGTGTCTCAGCCATCAAACACATGCTATCCTTTAACAGTACTTTGATAGGAATAGTTGTTTTTTTTCTGCGGAGAAACACACAGCTGGAAGGACTGCAACCTTGTTCCTCAGGCCATTTGTGTACATGCGGGATGATTGCAGGCTTTTTACAGGCTGTAACAGTGAGAACTGGAACCCTAAAAACTACTTGGAAAGTGAGGCGTCTCAGTGCCACCTCTCTGGCGTGCATTCAGACACAGCTGGAATGATTGCAGCTTTTGTTCCTCAAAGCCCTGTGTGCGGTGATGGAGCAACAGCGCCCTCCTTTGGTGACAGCTGAGAGGGAAAAAAAGCTTACAGCACCTGGTATTCCCAGGCGGTCTCCCATCCAAGTACTAACCAGGCCCGACCCTGCTTAGCTTCCGAGATCAGACGAGATCAGGCGTGTTCAGGGTGGTATGGCCGTAAGCTACGAAACAGGCCGCAGAAAGCCCATTTAAACATGCTGTGACACCACTGACAGTTGCTCACACCAGCTGAGTGGCGGATAATGGTGTCTCAGCCATCAAACACATGCTATCCTTTAACAGTACTTTGATAGGAATAGTTTTTTTTTTTCTGCGGAGAAACACACAGCTGGAAGGACTGCAACCTTGTTCCTCAGGCCATTTGTGTACATGCGGGATGATTGCAGGCTTTTTACAGGCTGTAACAGTGAGAACTGGAACCCTAAAAACTACTTGGAAAGTGAGGCGTCTCAGTGCCACCTCTCTGGCTGGCGTGCATTCAGACACAGCTGGAACGATTGCAGCTTTTGTTCCTCAAAGCCCTGTGTGCGGTGATGGAGCAACAGCGCCCTCCTTTGGTGACAGCTGAGAGGGAAAAAAAGCTTACAGCACCTGGTATTCCCAGGCGGTCTCCCATCCAAGTACTAACCAGGCCCGACCCTGCTTAGCTTCCGAGATCAGACGAGATCGGGCGCGTTCAGGGTGGTATGGCCGTAAGCGATGAAACAGGCCGCAGAAAGCCCATTTAAACATGCTGTGACACCGCTGACAGTTGCTCACACCAGCTGAGTGGCGGATAATGGTGTCTCAGCCATCAAACACATGCTATCCTTTAACAGTACTTTGATAGGAATAGTTGCTTTTTTTCTGCGGAGAAACACACAGCTGGAAGGACTGCAACCTTGTTCCTCAGGCCATTTGTGTACATGCGGGATGATTGCAGGCTTTTTACAGGCTGTAACAGTGAGAACTGGAACCCTAAAAACTACTTGGAAAGTGAGGCGTCTCAGTGCCACCTCTCTGGCGTGCATTCAGACACAGCTGGAATGATTGCAGCTTTTGTTCCTCAAAGCCCTGTGTGCGGTGATGGAGCAACAGCGCCCTCCTTTGGTGACAGCTGAGAGGGAAAAAAAGCTTACAGCACCTGGTATTCCCAGGCGGTCTCCCATCCAAGTACTAACCAGGCCCGACCCTGCTTAGCTTCCGAGATCAGACGAGATCGGGCGTGTTCAGGGTGGTATGGCCGTAAGCTACGAAACAGGCCGCAGAAAGCCCATTTAAACATGCTGTGACACCACTGACAGTTGCTCACACCAGCTGAGTGGCGGATAATGGTGTCTCAGCCATCAAACACATGCTATCCTTTAACAGTACTTTGATAGGAATAGTTTTTTTTTTTCTGCGGAGAAACACACAGCTGGAAGGACTGCAACCTTGTTCCTCAGGCCATTTGTGTACATGCGGGATGATTGCAGGCTTTTTACAGGCTGTAACAGTGAGAACTGGAACCCTAAAAACTACTTGGAAAGTGAGGCGTCTCAGTGCCACCTCTCTGGCGTGCATTCAGACACAGCTGGAACGATTGCAGCTTTTGTTCCTCAAAGCCCTGTGTGCGGTGATGGAGCAACAGCGCCCTCCTTTGGTGACAGCTGAGAGGGAAAAAAAGCTTACAGCACCTGGTATTCCCAGGCGGTCTCCCATCCAAGTACTAACCAGGCCCGACCCTGCTTAGCTTCCGAGATCAGACGAGATCGGGCGTGTTTAGGGTGGTATGGCCGTAAGGGACGAAACAGGCCGCAGAAAGCCCATTTAAACATGCTGTGACACCACTGACAGTTGCTCACACCAGCTGAGTGGCGGATAATGGTGTCTCAGCCATCAAACACATGCTATCCTTTAACAGTACTTTGATAGGAATAGTTTTTTTTTTCTGCGGAGAAACACACAGCTGGAAGGACTGCAACCTTGTTCCTCAGGCCATTTGTGTACATGCGGGATGATTGCAGGCTTTTTACAGGCTGTAACAGTGAGAACTGGAACCCTAAAAACTACTTGGAAAGTGAGGCGTCTCAGTGCCACCTCTCTGGCGTGCATTCAGACACAGCTGGAATGATTGCAGCTTTTGTTCCTCAAAGCCCTGTGTGCGGTGATGGAGCAACAGCGCCCTCCTTTGGTGACAGCTGAGAGGGAAAAAAAGCTTACAGCACCTGGTATTCCCAGGCGGTCTCCCATCCAAGTACTAACCAGGCCCGACCCTGCTTAGCTTCCGAGATCAGACGAGATCGGGCGTGTTCAGGGTGGTATGGCCGTAAGCTACGAAACAGGCCGCAGAAAGCCCATTTAAACATGCTGTGACACCACTGACAGTTGCTCACACCAGCTGAGTGGTGGATAATGGTGTCTCAGCCATCAAACACATGCTATCCTTTAACAGTACTTTGATAGGAATAGTTGTTTTTTTTCTGCGGAGAAACACACAGCTGGAAGGACTGCAACCTTGTTCCTCAGGCCATTTGTGTACATGCGGGATGATTGCAGGCTTTTTACAGGCTGTAACAGTGAGAACTGGAACCCTAAAAACTACTTGGAAAGTGAGGCGTCTCAGTGCCACCTCTCTGGCGTGCATTCAGACACAGCTGGAATGATTGCAGCTTTTGTTCCTCAAAGCCCTGTGTGCGGTGATGGAGCAACAGCGCCCTCCTTTGGTGACAGCTGAGAGGGAAAAAAAGCTTAGAGCACCTGGTATTCCCAGGCGGTCTCCCATCCAAGTACTAACCAGGCCCGACCCTGCTTAGCTTCCGAGATCAGACGAGATCGGGCGTGTTCAGGGTGGTATGGCCGTAAGCTACGAAACAGGCCGCAGAAAGCCCATTTAAACATGCTGTGACACCACTGACAGTTGCTCACACCAGCTGAGTGGCGGATAATGGTGTCTCAGCCATCAAACACATGCTATCCTTTAACAGTACTTTGATAGGAATAGTTTTTTTTTTTCTGCGGAGAAACACACAGCTGGAAGGACTGCAACCTTGTTCCTCAGGCCATTTGTGTACATGCGGGATGATTGCAGGCTTTTTACAGGCTGTAACAGTGAGAACTGGAACCCTAAAAACTACTTGGAAAGTGAGGCGTCTCAGTGCCACCTCTCTGGCGTGCATTCAGACACAGCTGGAATGATTGCAGCTTTTGTTCCTCAAAACCCTGTGTGCGGTGATGGAGCAACAGCGCCCTCCTTTGGTGACAGCTGAGAGGGAAAAAAAGCTTACAGCACCTGGTATTCCCAGGCGGTCTCCCATCCAAGTACTAACCAGGCCCGACCCTGCTTAACTTCCGAGATCAGACGAGATCGGGCGTGTTCAGGGTGGTATGGCCGTAAGCGACGAAACAGGCCGCAGAAAGCCCATTTAAACATGCTGTGACACCACTGACAGTTGCTCACACCAGCTGAGTGGCGGATAATGGTGTCTCAGCCATCAAACACATGCTATCCTTTAACAGTACTTTGATAGGAATGGTTTTTTTTTTCTGCGGAGAAACACACAGCTGGAAGGACTGCAACCTTGTTCCTCAGGCCATTTGTGTACATGCGGGATGATTGCAGGCTTTTTACAGGCTGTAACAGTGAGAACTGGAACCCTAAAAACTACTTGGAAAGTGAGGCGTCTCAGTGCCACCTCTCTGGCGTGCATTCAGACACAGCTGGAATGATTGCAGCTTTTGTTCCTCAAAGCCCTGTGTGCGGTGATGGAGCAACAGCGCCCTCCTTTGGTGACAGCTGAGAGGGAAAAAAAGCTTACAGCACCTGGTATTCCCAGGCGGTCTCCCATCCAAGTACTAACCAGGCCCGACCCTGCTTAGTTTCCGAGATCAGACGAGATCGGGCGTGTTCAGGGTGGTATGGCCGTAAGCTACGAAAACAGGCCGCAGAAAGCCCATTTAAACATGCTGTGACACCACTGACAGTTGCTCACACCAGCTGAGTGGCGGATAATGGTGTCTCAGCCATCAAACACATGCTATCCTTTAACAGTACTTTGATAGGAATAGTTTTTTTTTTTCTGCGGAGAAACACACAGCTGGAAGGACTGCAACCTTGTTCCTCAGGCCATTTGTGTACATGCGGGATGATTGCAGGCTTTTTACAGGCTGTAACAGTGAGAACTGGAACCCTAAAAACTACTTGGAAAGTGAGGCGTCTCAGTGCCACCTCTCTGGCGTGCATTCAGACACAGCTGGAATGATTGCAGCTTTTGTTCCTCAAAGCCCTGTGTGCGGTGATGGAGCAACAGCGCCCTCCTTTGGTGACAGCTGAGAGGGAAAAAAAGCTTACAGCACCTGGTATTCCCAGGCGGTCTCCCATCCAAGTACTAACCAGGCCCGACCCTGCTTAGCTTCCGAGATCAGACGAGATCGGTCGTGTTCAGGGTGGTATGGCCGTAAGCGACGAAACAGGCCGCAGAAAGCCCATTT
The DNA here is from genome assembly GCF_027409825.1 of Scomber japonicus. NCBI lineage: Eukaryota > Metazoa > Chordata > Actinopteri > Scombriformes > Scombridae > Scomber > Scomber japonicus. The sequence continues at coordinate 41,671,581 of NC_070579.1, read as the reverse complement.
AAACATGCTGTGACACCACTGACAGTTGCTCACACCAGCTGAGTGGCGGATAATGGTGTCTCAGCCATCAAACACATGCTATCCTTTAACAGTACTTTGATAGGAATAGTTGTTTTTTTTCTGCGGAGAAACACACAGCTGGAAGGACTGCAACCTTGTTCCTCAGGCCATTTGTGTACATGCGGGATGATTGCAGGCTTTTTACAGGCTGTAACAGTGAGAACTGGAACCCTAAAAACTACTTGGAAAGTGAGGCGTCTCAGTGCCACCTCTCTGGCGTGCATTCAGACACAGCTGGAATGATTGCAGCTTTTGTTCCTCAAAGCCCTGTGTGCGGTGATGGAGCAACAGCGCCCTCCTTTGGTGACAGCTGAGAGGGAAAAAAAGCTTACAGCACCTGGTATTCCCAGGCGGTCTCCCATCCAAGTACTAACCAGGCCCGACCCTGCTTAGCTTCCGAGATCAGACGAGATCGGGCGTGTTCTTTTTTTTTTTCTCTTTTTTTATTTTTCTTCAGTTAACAAATTTACATTTTCAATACCTTATTTTTACACAAAAACTTAATCCCTTCCCCATCCCTTTCATCAACCCCACAAAACACAAACAAAATACAAATTATCATTTTACCAATTAAACATAATCTCACCCTCCTCACCTTCATAAATAAACTTATTCCCACTTAAAAAAGACAGTTTGACCTCCTTCCCACCATATCTACAATTCATTTCAATGTCTTTTCTCATTATTGTTTTAAATAAGTGTTTTATTTTTACCTTCCGTCCCTCAAAATGCGCATAATTTCTTCTGTAGACGACCGCGAGTCTGGCATGGCTTAAAATAAAATTAATTAACCAAATGTTCACATCTTTCTTTTTTTCAAATAAACCAAACAAAAACCATTTCCTCCATCCTTCTTCCAATTCTGATTCCATCCTCCAGTTTTTTTTCAACAATGCTTTTAAAAAATCAAAGAAATCAACCAACTCAACACAATCCAAAAAAAAATGTAAAAAGCTCTCATGGCCATTATTACACACATCACACGTTGCACTTACCGCATTGTTTATTCTATTAAACACCACATTTGTATATATTCTATTATGTTTTATCAGGAAATCATTATTCTCACACTCTACACTGTTATATTTTATGTTCACATTCGACCATATTTTCTTTACATCAAAATCTTCAAACACTCTTCTCCAAACACTCTCTGCCGCTGGCTCTTTTATCACATCAACTATTAACCATCCATACACTTTTTTTACACTCATACTCTTAATTTCACATTTCTTCCCATTCTCCATCACATACATCTCAGGCATACATTCATCTATTGTCTGGACACATTCTTTTTCAATTTTGTTAGTCCAGTTCAAAGGTATACTTGCTTTAATTCTTTCATATATTTTATTTACTTTCTCTCTGCATTCCATTCCTTCATACTCACACACCGAATCATAAATACAATTTTCTCTAAGAAATCCTGGGATAACCTCATAAATTATATCTTTAACCTGCTGAATACCTCCTTTTATAAATTGTGGTTCATATAATATTTTATTTTTATATCTGAGTTTTTCATTTAGAAATAAAGGCAAGTTTACAAACATTTGCAACCCATCACACTCATACTCCACCTTAGGAAGAAATTTTCTCCACGCTTCCAATACTTCTCTATAAATCTCTGGTATTCCTACTGTCATTGATTTCTTAAACCCCATACACCAGCCATTCTCACCTATTCCCCCCACATCATTGATATATTTCTTCAAGAGTTCCTTCCACCCGTAATTCCACCTTCCCACCATATATTTCTGTACCGTTTTTATTCTCAATGCTGCCCTTTTTGTTTCCAAATCTACTAAATTTAACCCTCCCTCCCACTTTTTCCCGACCAATGTTTTCTGCGCAATTTTCACCCCTTTCCCTTCCCATATGAAATCACACACAATTTTGTTTAACTCATTCATCACCCACTCCGGCATATCAAGAACACTCATCACATACACACACACTGATACCAACAAACTATTGACCACAATTACCTTCCCCTTTAACCTTAATTTCCTCCCCCTCCATGCTGTACATGCTGTTCTTATTTTATTTATCACCCCTGTCCACGTCACATCTCTCGCTTCCATACTTTCCACCCCTAAGTGCACTCCCAACACCTTTATATATTTTTCTTCCACCTTTAATCCCACGTCTACTCTCTCCACTTCACCTATGTACATTATTTCTGATTTGTCTTTATTTATTTTTGCCCCTGATGCCCTTCCATACTTCTCTACTAGCTCCAAAACTTTCTTTACACTTCCTCCATCTCTAACCGTGATAGTAGTATCATCCGCATATTGATTTATTATACATATCCCGCCATATGGCAGCTGAATCCCTTTCACATCTTTATTCATCTTAATTAGTGTCGCTAGGGGCTCTACCACTATTGCATACAGCAACGCTGATAGAGGACACCCCTGCCTCACTGATCTCCCCACTTCAAAACTGTCTGTCAGTACCCCATTCACTTTTACACGACTTTTCGCACTCCCATATAACCTCTTCACCCATCCCCTCATTCTCTCCCCAAACCCAAATCGCTCTAATACCCTATACAAAAACCTATGCTCTACTCTATCAAACGCCTTATTCCAGTCTATTCCTAACACCACTCCCCCTTTCTTATCTCGCTTCATATATTCAAAAACATCCCTAACTGTTCCTATCGTATCTGCTATATCTCTTCCTGGTATGCTATAACTTTGTGTTGTTTGCACTATCTCTCCTATCACTCTCTTCATCCTATTTGCTAATATTTTTGTTAAAATTTTATAATCTACATTTAATAAACTGATTGGCCTATAATTTTCCAAATCTAAATTACTTCCCTTTTTCTTATATATAATTGTTATCACCCCTTCTACCATCCTATCCTGCACTAGCCCTGTTCGCTCCATCCCCCTAAACACTTCTGCTAAAATCGGTGCTACCTCATTCTTATATGTTTTATACCATTCTATCCCTATTCCATCACTCCCCGGACTCTTCCCACTTTTCAAACTTGCTATTGCCTCCATCACCTCCTTCTCATTTATTTCCCTATCACACCATTTCTTATCATCCTCACTCAAACTTTTTCCTATACTTTCCAATACCTCATCTATACTTGATTCATCTATTTCTCCCTTCTTATATAAATCCCCATAAAACTCCTGTATCCTCTCCAGTATCTCCACATAATCTTCTATTATCTCTCCCTTCTTATTATTAATTTCATTGATAAATGTCCTATTCTGTCTTCTTTTCTCTAACCCTAAAAAGTATCCTGTACATTTTTCTCCCTCTAAAGCATATTTTGCTTTACTTCTCAAAATTGCTCCCCTACATTTTTCCTTTTCATACCTCTCTAGCTTCATCTTTACCTCTATATAATTGTCTATACTATATCCCTCCTCATCATCTGCCCTACTCAATTCTACTCTCAATTTTTCCTTCAAACCCTTCTCTTCCTTCATCATCTTTTCTTTTCTTTTCTTACTATACCGTATACTAATATATTTGATTTGATCTTTTATCTTCTCCCATCTCTCCCCTATACTATCATCTACACTATCCTTTTCAATGTACACCGCTCTCCTCTCATTCTCTCTATCTAATAATTCCCTAATCTGTTTCTCATACTCTTCCTCCTCAATATATCCTGCATTCAATATCCACATCCCTCCCCCTACCTCCTCTCTCCCAACCTTAATTCTAAATCTAACCCCATCATGATCACTAAAGCTATTTCTCTGATGTCTTATTCTATCTATATATCCAATAATTTCCCCCTGTACTAACACTAAATCTATTCTACTCTGTTTTAATACTCCATCCCTAATCTGTCTCCTCGTGAACTCTCTCTTCTCTGGGTACTCGTATCTCCACGCATCTATCAATCCCTTATTCTTCATCACCTCTAATAACATATTTCTCGACCTCTCCCACCTAAATTCTACCCCCTTACCTATATCTAATCTACTACATTTTATATTGAAATCCCGTACAATAATACATCTTCCCACAACTATCTTTTTTAACTCTTCTATAATACCCCATTTATCTTTTTCTATATTTGGCACATACACATTAATTAGTCTAAATTCTACCTTTTTATATTTAAATTCTATTGCTACTATCCTCCCTGTCCTGTCTTTATACACCTCCTTTATCTCTTCTACACTATCCTTTTTAATCATTATTGCTACGCCCCTTGCATTTCTAGCCCCATTATTATAATACATGTCTCCCTCCCATTCCCCTCTCATCTCTCTTACTTTCTCCTCATCCCAGTTCGTTTCCTGTATACATATAATATCACTACGATATGTAAAAAGCATTTCTTTTATCTTCCCTCTATCCCTTAATCCATTTACATTTACAGAAGTTACAGTGGCCATGAGAGCAAACCAAAAAAAAAAAATAAATAAAAATTTAAACCAAACATTTTAAATCAAAATTGCATACCAGACCGCGGCCCCCTTCGTTCTTGTCGCTCTCTTTCCTTTTCTGCCTGTCTCTTGTCAATCAGTCTCTGGGATATCTTCTTTTTCTTTCCTGAACGTCCTTCTGTCTCCTCTTCCCTCCTCGCTTTTCCACTCCAAGGTCTCTGTTCCTTTGGTCCACAATCCTTATTCCCCAATCCAACGCTCTCATCCTCGTCACCATCCTTCCGACCCTCCTCGTCCTCCTTTTCCTCCTCGCCTCCTCTCGTCTGCTCCATCTCACCCCCGTCATCGCCGTCGTTCTCCTGCCCGTCCTCCTGCTCTTCCTCCATGTCCTCCTCACCCTCTTCATCCTGTTCCCCCGTCTGGTCCCCCATCTGATCCCCCGTCTGCTCGTCGCCGTCTTCTTGTCCACTCTGCCCCTCCTCTTCCTCCGTCGCTCTCCGCTCCACACACTCCCGTGCGTAATGGCCCGTCTGTCCACATTTGAAGCATTTAAATTCTGGACATTCTCTGAAAATGTGCCCTGTCTTAATGCACAGTCTACAGACACGTATCTGTCTGTCATGAATGACCCTGAAGTACTCCGTGCCTCTCATTGTGTCAAATTTAGTGGAGTATGGGAGTGAGCAGACCTGCTCTGAGAAGCGCACTTTTAAAAATCTGGTGCCGTCCAAAATGTCAGTCCCTGGCCACACTCGGCGCTTGATTGGTGACATAGCCTTCACTCCCCACTCTTCCAGCTTATCCAATATCTTGCCGTCTTCCATATAGATGGGTAGATTAATGAATGAGACCACCATTTCATTGCTTGCAATGTCTCTGGCATGTATGAGTGCTCCATTAATGCGCACCCCATCCATGAGTTTTGTTTTTCCGGTCTCAGTTTTCATTGTTAGTTCATATATTTTTTCGCTTCTCACCCTGCACCCCAGCACCTCTCCACACTCCTTTTTCACACCCTTCAGTACATCCATCATCGATAAGGTTTCTGTTCCCTCCACCTCCACCTCTACCGTCAGCTCTCTCTTAAACTTTTCTACTCACTCTTCTCCAGTGCGGCTGTTTGTTCCAGGAGTTTTGTCATGATCATTTTTCTGTCCATTGTCCATCTCAGATAATCTGCTTTTCTCCTCACGTCTCTCCTTTCTTTCTGTGCCTTTGTCCGTGTTCTTTTTTCCAGTCATATCTGTCAGTCCATTGTTCGTTTCCATGCTGTCCATCCAATAAACACAAAACACGTACCCCAGACAGCAAAAGCTGTCAGGGGAAAAACACTGAAATGAAGACTGTACTATAAACAAACGAAATAATCAAAATAATAACAAAACTCCAGGTTTAACTGGCACAACTTTCCCTCCAAACAAATCTCTCTCTCTCTCTCTGACCATGCACTTCCTGAAAGGGGCGTGTCTCAGTGCCACCTCTCTGGCGTGCATTCAGACACAGCTGGAATGATTGCAGCTTTTGTTCCTCAAAGCCCTGTGTGCGGTGATGGAGCAACAGCGCCCTCCTTTGGTGACAGCTGAGAGGGAAAAAAAGCTTACAGCACCTGGTATTCCCAGGCGGTCTCCCATCCAAGTACTAACCAGGCCCGACCCTGCTTAGCTTCCGAGATCAGACGAGATAGGGCGTGTTCAGGGTGGTATGGCCGTAAGCTACGAAACAGGCCGCAGAAAGCCCATTTAAACATGCTGTGACACCACTGACAGTTGCTCACACCAGCTGAGTGGCGGATAATGGTGTCTCAGCCATCAAACACATGCTATCCTTTAACAGTACTTTGATAGGAATAGTTGTTTTTTTTCTGCGGAGAAACACACAGCTGGAAGGACTGCAACCTTGTTCCTCAGGCCATTTGTGTACATGCGGGATGATTGCAGGCTTTTTACAGGCTGTAACAGTGAGAACTGGAACCCTAAAAACTACTTGGAAAGTGAGGCGTCTCAGTGCCACCTCTCTGGCGTGCATTCAGACACAGCTGGAATGATTGCAGCTTTTGTTCCTCAAAGCCCTGTGTGCGGTGATGGAGCAACAGCGCCCTCCTTTGGTGACAGCTGAGAGGGAAAAAAAGCTTACAGCACCTGGTATTCCCAGGCGGTCTCCCATCCAAGTACTAACCAGGCCCGACCCTGCTTAGCTTCCGAGATCAGACGAGATCGGGCGTGTTCAGGGTGGTATGGCCGTAAGCTACGAAAACAGGCCGCAGAAAGCCCATTTAAACATGCTGTGACACCACTGACAGTTGCTCACACCAGCTGAGTGGCGGATAATGGTGTCTCAGCCATCAAACACATGCTATCCTTTAATAGTACTTTGATAGGAATAGTTTTTTTTTTTCTGCGGAGAAACACACAGCTGGAAGGACTGCAACCTTGTTCCTCAGGCCATTTGTGTACATGCGGGATGATTGCAGGCTTTTTACAGGCTGTAACAGTGAGAACTGGAACCCTAAAAACTACTTGGAAAGTGAGGCGTCTCAGTGCCACCTCTCTGGCGTGCATTCAGACACAGCTGGAATGATTGCAGCTTTTGTTCCTCAAAGCCCTGTGTGCGGTGATGGAGCAACAGCGCCCTCCTTTGGTGACAGCTGAGAGGGAAAAAAAGCTTACAGCACCTGGTATTCCCAGGCGGTCTCCCATCCAAGTACTAACCAGGCCCGACCCTGCTTAGCTTCCGAGATCAGACGAGATCGGGCGTGTTCAGGGTGGTATGGCCATAAGCGACGAAACAGGCCGCAGAAAGCCCATTTAAACATGCTGTGACAACACTGACAGTTGCTCACACCAGCTGAGTGGCGGATAATGGTGTCTCAGCCATCAAACACATGCTATCCTTTAACAGTACTTTGATAGGAATAGTTTTTTTTTTTCTGCGGAGAAACACACAGCTGGAAGGACTGCAACCTTGTTCCTCAGGCCATTTGTGTACATGCGGGATGATTGCAGGCTTTTTACAGGCTGTAACAGTGAGAACTGGAACCCTAAAAACTACTTGGAAAGTGAGGCGTCTCAGTGCCACCTCTCTGGCGTGCATTCAGACACAGCTGGAATGATTGCAGCTTTTGTTCCTCAAAGCCCTGTGTGCGGTGATGGAGCAACAGCGCCCTCCTTTGGTGACAGCTGAGAGGGAAAAAAGCTTACAGCACCTGGTATTCCCAGGCGGTCTCCCATCCAAGTACTAACCAGGCCCGACCCTGCTTAGCTTCCGAGATCAGACGAGATCGGGCGTGTTCAGGGTGGTATGGCCGTAAGCGACGAAACGGGCCGCAGAAAGCCCATTTAAACATGCTGTGACACCACTGACAGTTGCTCACACCAGCTGAATGGCGGATAATGGTGTCTCAGCCATCAAACACATGCTATCCTTTAACAGTACTTTGATAGGAATAGTTTTTTTTTTCTGCGGAGAAACACACAGCTGGAAGGACTGCAACCTTGTTCCTCAGGCCATTTGTGTACATGCGGGATGATTGCAGGCTTTTTACAGGCTGTAACAGTGAGAACTGGAACCCTAAAAACTACTTGGAAAGTGAGGCGTCTCAGTGCCACCTCTCTGGCGTGCATTCAGACACAGCTGGAATGATTGCAGCTTTTGTTCCTCAAAGCCCTGTGTGCGGTGATGGAGCAACAGCGCCCTCCTTTGGTGACAGCTGAGAGGGAAAAAAAGCTTACAGCACCTGGTATTCCCAGGCGGTCTCCCATCCAAGTACTAACCAGGCCCGACCCTGCTTAGCTTCCGAGATCAGACGAGATCGGGCGAAACAAACATAAAAACCAACATTAAAGACATGAAACACCCCCTTTAACTAAACAAAAAGACACATAGCCACACTAACACTATGTGCCAAAAGAAATACTAAACCATAAATCATATTCTCAATTTACATACATTCAAGCTGACCAGACAAACATAAAAACCAACATTAAAGACATGAAACACCCTCTTTAACCAAACAAAAAGACACATAGTCACATTAACACTATGTGCCAAAAGAAAAAAGAAAAATAAGTCACATTCTCAATTTACATACATTCAAGCTGACAAGACAAACATAAAAACCAACATTAAAGACATGACACACCCCCTTATCCCAACAAAAAGGACACATAGCCACATTAACACTATGTGCCAAAAGAAATACTAAAATTAAATCACATTCACAATTTACATACATTCAAGCTGACGAGACAAACATAAAACCCAACATTAAAGACATGACACACCCCCTTATCCCAACAAAAAAAGACACATAACCACCATAACACTATGTGTCAAAATAATAATAATACTACTAATAAAAAATCATATAGATGACAAATAAATAAAAGAAAAGATACAGAAAGTAAATGTAGACAATAACTACCCCAACATAACACCCCTAAGTTTTTTTTTTTTATAACACCAGACATACGTTTTTCCCTTCCATTACTTTTACCAAATGATTGTGACTGTTGAACTGCTGATGAAAAGTGTCTTGGTCTGCTAGAAATATGGTCCTGAGGTGAGCTGTGAATATGTTCTGAAAATATCTTGTAACATTTATTGTTTTGTTGTCAAATAATTGGTGATTCCTTCTTGTCCATAATGATTTTCTGCCGAATGCTAGGATGGAGTTGATGAGTGTATTGTTCCTGTTTGTATGTTTTCCTGTGATTCCAAATGTCCAAGCCCATGACCAATCTGTATCAGTGTGTGTTGTGAAGTTGCAGTGAGTCTCTAATATGGTCCTGATGTATGACTGAAAATGTTTTGATTCTGTGCATGTGTTGAAAATATGTCCCAAGTCCTCTGATTCTTTATTGCAAACGGTGCATGTTCTTGAATATTTTTCTTTGTTGATCTGGTGTAAAATAATCCCTGTGTAAATCCGTCTGTGTCGAATGTTGAAGTCCATGTTTATTGTAGTGTTGTCCATGAGTGGTATGTCCAGGTTTGTCCATATAGTTTTGATGTCCATGTTGGGGTAATTTTCTTTCCAATATTTCTCTGCTGTGGGGGGCCTTTTGATGAGGTGTATTAATGTCCGGTACCAGGTTCTTGTGCTTATTTCTTTTATGTCCTTCGCTTTGTCCTTTTGCTTGAGTTGTAGCTGGGGAAGGGCGGCTCTGGTATCTTTCCCTTTCTCCTTCAACAGGCTCCGCCACGTAGGGTCGAGAGCCTGTTCAAACTTTCCTTTAAGTTTTGTTATATTTCCTTTCCTATAACTAACATTTTTTTCTTTTAGTTTTCCACAAACTATATCTATGTTAAAAGCACCCCTCCCATCGATTATATCTCCCACCCTAGTCAAACCAGCAGCCCGCATAGGACCGCTGGTTAGAACCCTCCCCCCGCACATAAAAAATGGACTGTCAAGGAAAGGTAACTGCAGCACATGCTCTTTATTCCTGCACTTGGGCCAGAGGTGGGGCAGAATTTTGCCCCATGCCTCTAGTACCTCCTGGTAGAAGCCAGGTAGGCGGCTCCTGGCTTTTCCGGGGAGGAGGGCGCACAGGTTGTACGCGTCTCTCTCCCCGTACTCAGCCAGATAGCTCGCCATCCAATTCCTCCCAGGGGTACTGCCGGTCCGAATCAAGAAAATTCTTAACAATTTTGATCCTAAGTGCGTCTCTTTTGGCACCGATGTCAATTAGTCCTAAACCCCCCTCCCTTTTTTTAGCAATTAACACACTGTGAGCAATCGAATTTCCCTTTCCCCTCCAGAGGAAGGAGGAGATTGCTGCTGTCAGCGTTTTTAGAGCCCATTGCGGCAGCTCACAGGTTCCCAAAATGTGGTTAATTTTTGACAGTATCAAAGCATTAACTACAATTACCTTTCCTTTCAGTGTTAACCCTCTTGCTCGCCATAAATTTAGACTACTCTGCACTTTCCCTATCATTTCCCTCCACCCTCTGTCCCTAGCCTCACTCTCATTCTCTCCTATATATACACCCAGTATTTTCCTACACCCCGTGTTTTCCCCAAATCCCCATTTATTTACATAGTCTTCCACCTTTCCAATTATACCTATCTCCGATTTAGTTATGTTTATTTTTGCTCCTGATGCCATGCTGTAAGTTTTGAAGTGTTCCATGATTTTGTCTATGCCTTTCCCTGATTTGATTGTTATTGTAATGTCGTCCGCGTATTGTGTTATTTTGATAGAACTGTTTGTGGGTGTTTTTATTCCTATTATTTCCTTATCTTTGATTAATGCTTGAGCAAGCGGCTCTGCCACTATACTATATAATAGTGCTGACAAAGGGCAGCCTTGCCTCACTGACCTTTTAATTGGGAAACTTTCTGTTAATGTTCCGTTACATTTTATTACACTTCTTGCATTTTTATATAGAAGTTGTATCCAATTAATCAACTCTTTTCCATAACCGAATTCCTCTAACACTTTAAATAAAAACTGGTGTTCTACTCTATCAAAAGCTTTTTCTAAATCTATTGTTAACAGAAGGCCCCCCTGTACTGTCATCCCTCTTACTGTATCTCTTATTGTAGCAATTGAATCTTGGATGTCCCTGTTTGGTATACTGTATGCTTGATTTGGACTGATTATCTGATCTAGAGTCTGTTTTAATCTATTAGCCAATGTTTTGGAGAGTATCTTGTAATCTGTGTTTAGTAGGCTTATTGGTCTATAATTGGATATTTCGTTTCTGTCACCTTTGTTCTTGTATATTACTGTTATCATACCTGTAGTGAATGATTTGGGTGTTTCTTGTTGTTTTTGCATTGTATGGTAGAGGTCGAGTAACAGGGGGGCCATCTGTTCACTAAATTTGATATAGAAGTCAGCCGTTAGACCGTCACTCCCAGGACTTTTATTTTTGTTTAAGTTTTTGATTGCATATTCAATTTCTTCCTTTGTTAATTTGCTGTCACACCACACTTTATCCTCTATATCTATCTTTTTATCTAAGTAGGTTAATATTTCTTCAGTTTTCTCTATATCACTTCCCTCCTCCTTAAATAAGTTTATATAATAGTCTTTTATAATTTCTAGTATTTTTATCTTGTCTTTATGGATATTGTTATCTTGATCTTTAAGTTCTTCTATTACAGTTTTGTTCTGTTTTTGTTTTTCCAACCCCAAAAAAAACGCAGTGCACCTTTCACCCTCCACCAAATTTTGGAACCTGCACCTTATTGCTGCTCCTTTACATTTTTTCTTTTCTATGCTGTGTAATTGGTTTTTGTAACATTCATACATTTCACAGCTTCTATTTTTTTGATTATCTAATAATATGACTTCTTCTTCTAGCTGCTTTCTAATATTCTGTTCTTCTTGTTTTTCTTTCCATCTTTTCTCTTTGCTATAATTAATACTCACTTTTTTAATTCTTTCTTTTATATTATCCCATCTTTCTATATAATTATTATCTATTTGCATTTCTGTTTTTGCATAACTAAGTACTTTTTTGATTTTTTTAATATATACCGGGTCTGTTAGGAGGCTGGAGTTAAGGCACCAGGTGCCTCCTCCCTTGTTCCCTCCTTTAGCACCCAGTTGGCAAATGACAGTGGCATGATCGCTCCAGGAATTGTAACTGTAATGTATGTTGTTAATTTGCTTCACTGTGTCAGCTGCAGCTAAACACAGGTCAATCCTAGATTGTCTAAGTCTCCCTTTGACCACCTGTCTCCTCGAGAATTCTCTTTTAAATTTGTTTTGTATCCTCCATATATCTATTAAGTTGTGACTATCCATTAAATCATAAAGAGTTGTTCTACTTATGTCATTTTTATATACATTATTTATTGAAATATCTGATTTGGTTAATACTGTATTAAAATCACCTATTATTATAGTTCTATTGTTTACCCATCTTCCTAATTTGTTAAACAAACCCTTCCTTTCCTTCTCACAGTTATAGGCATATAGGTTAATTAGTCTATACGTGCTATTATTTACTTCGATATCTATAATTAATATTCTACCTTTATCGTCTTTATAAATTACTTTACTGTTCTTTACGTTATTACTATTTATTAGGGTTGCTATACCGCAGGATTTATTAGTGCCGTTATTATAATATATTTCCCCTTTATATATTTTAGTTGCTGCCTCAAGGCTGCTTTTATCCCACCTCGTCTCTTGGAGGCAGAGGATGTCGCAGCTCGGACTGGACAGTATCGCATTCATCCTGTCACAAGTGCGGAGCCCGTTGACATTGAGAGAGTGCAGCAACAACATGATTAATGGAAAAGAAAGGATTGTTACAAATTACGCTTAATCATCATTTTCCTTTATCTTTTTTCCTTCTTTTACTGATCGATGATTTATTAGAGGTGTGCTGCTTCCTAAGATTTTTAATGGTGGTGAAGTCCATCTCGGAGTCACTGTCTGATCTGCCCAAACGGCGGAGGACCATGGTGGTTGCCGAGGCCGGCTCTCTGGGGGGTGCGGCTGCCACAGGCTGCAGGTCACTCGGGGTTTCCCCCACTTCCATTGAGTCTGAGGCTTGAGATGGCTCTGGCCTCTCCACGAGCCCATTGCCGCCTCTGCCCCTTACTCCCTGGTGTAGGCCTGAGTCTATGCTCAGACCATCCATACTTGAGCCAATTTCCACATTTAGGCTCTGTGCAGCATTAGTAGGACTCAGAGCCCCCCCCTGAGAGAGAGCCTCTCTGCCAGCTCCGCCCGTGGTGCCGCTGCCCCCCACTCCGGCCTCCTCTCCTTCCTCCTCCTCCTCCTCACTCATGTCCTCCGCTTCACTGTAAAGCTCCTCCGATCCGGACTCCACCACCGCTTCAGATTCACTATAGTTACAATTACATTCATTTACTGGGTTCCAGCACACCTCACATTTTTTAGTCTTTTTCTGTTGGTTGCTGCACTCCCTAGCATAATGCCCCTGTACTCCACACTTGTGACAGGAAAAATCAGGACAATCCCTCAGGATGTGCCCAGGCTGAAGACACATCCTGCAAACCTTCGCTTGTCTGTCATGGATTACTCTAAAATATTCTGGTCCCATAGCTGTTTCAAACCGTGCAGAGTATGGCAGTGATTGTACTTTTTCAGTGAATTTTACTTTCAAGAAACGTGTACCATCTGCTATCTGAGTGCCCGGCCACATCCGCCTCCTAATGGCGGATGCAGCCGAGACACCCCACCCTTCTAATTTTTGTAATATTTCTTCGTCTGAGATGTAAGCTGGCAGATTTAAAAAAGACACCATCAATTCATCATTACATAACTCTTTTACAAAAATATTACAGTTCCCTATTTTAAAACCATCTAGGAGCCGCTCCTTCCCTTTGACATGAGACATCGTGATCTCATAACTCCTGGCACCGGTCGCTCTGCACGCTATAAGCCCCCCACACAGAGCTCTGATGGCCCGCATTAACTCAAGGACCGGAACCTCCTCTTGCCCAGTAACCTCCAAGCTTACCGTCAGCTCTCTGTTGTATGCCGTCTTAGCCCCCTCTTTCGCTGTCTCCTGTTGCTGCTCTCTCTCTCCAGCTGTTTTCGTCGCTCTCTCTCCCTCTTTTTCCGCTCCGGCGCTCGCTGCTCGCTCGCCCCCCGACATGCCTTTCTCCTTCTCTGCCGCCGCTCCTGGAGCTCCTTTTCTCTCGGGCCTTCTCAGGCCTTCTCTCCCAGCCTCCCTCGATGTATCTCCAGCCCCAGGAGCTCTCGGGCCGGTCCCGTTCCGCGGCGCACGGCCGGTATCCTTCGCTTGCTGCGCTCTCTCTCCTCTCTCTCCCGCCAACATGACGGAGGCAGCCACTTCCGCATTTTCTTTACTATTATTCCTCCTCTTACTCCTTTGCTCTTTAGATTTCACCAGCTCCCATTCATTATCTTCCTCTCCCATTGCTGCTTGCTTTGTATTAAGTCCGTGATCCGTTTTCGTAGCCGTTTTATCCATCGCCGTGTTCGTTGACATGTTATACACCATGAAAAAAAGAAATAAAGGAAAAAACCTCCCCCGAACAGTAAAAACTGTCGGGGGGAAAAGTCCACACACATAACTAACTAAGGATGCACGGAAAATAATAGGATAATAAAGGAAAAGAAAGAAACATATGAAATAAATCCAAACAGAGGTCCGCGATCCTCTCTGCTCCAACTGGTTTGCTTCTGGCTGCCTCCACTGCGCGCGCATACGTGTTCAGGGGGTGTGGCCGTAAGCTACGAAACAGGCCGCAGAAAGCCCATTTAAACATGCTGTGACACCACTGACAGTTGCTCACACCAGCTGAGTGGCGGATAATGGTGTCTCAGCCATCAAACACATGCTATCCTTTAACAGTACTTTGATAGGAATAGTTTTTTTTTTTCTGCGGAGAAACACACAGCTGGAAGGACTGCAACCTTGTTCCTCAGGCCATTTGTGTACATGCGGGATGATTGCAGGCTTTTTACAGGCTGTAACAGTGAGAACTGGAACCCTAAAAACTACTTGGAAAGTGAGGCGTCTCAGTGCCACCTCTCTGGCGTGCATTCAGACACAGCTGGAATGATTGCAGCTTTTGTTCCTCAAAGCCCTGTGTGTGGTGATGGAGCAACAGCGCCCTCCTTTGGTGACAGCTGAGAGGGAAAAAAAGCTTACAGCACCTGGTATTCCCAGGCGGTCTCCCATCCAAGTACTAACCAGGCCCGACCCTGCTTAGCTTCCGAGATCAGACGAGATCGGGCGTGTTCAGGGTGGTATGGCCGTAAGCTACTAAACAGGCCGCAGAAAGCCCATTTAAACATGCTGTGACACCACTGACAGTTGCTCACACCAGCTGAGTGGCGGATAATGGTGTCTCAGCCATCAAACACATGCTATCCTTTAACAGTACTTTGATAGGAATAGTTTTTTTTTTCTGTGGAGAAACACACAGCTGGAAGGACTGCAACCTTGTTCCTCAGGCCATTTGTGTACATGCGGGATGATTGCAGGCTTTTTACAGGCTGTAACAGTGAGAACTGGAACCCTAAAAACTACTTGGAAAGTGAGGCGTCTCAGTGCCACCTCTCTGGCGTGCATTCAGACACAGCTGGAACGATTGCAGCTTTTGTTCCTCAAAGCCCTGTGTGCGGTGATGGAGCAACAGCGCCCTCCTTTGGTGACAGCTGAGAGGGAAAAAAAGCTTACAGCACCTGGTATTCCCAGGCGGTCTCCCATCCAAGTACTAACCAGGCCCGACCCTGCTTAGCTTCCGAGATCAGACGAGATCGGGCGTGTTCAGGGTGGTATGGCCGTAAGCTACGAAACAGGCCGCAGAAAGCCCATTTAAACATGCTGTGACACCACTGACAGTTGCTCACACCAGCTGAGTGGCGGATAATGGTGTCTCAGCCATCAAACACATGCTATCCTTTAACAGTACTTTGATAGGAATAGTTTTTTTTTTTTCTGCGGAGAAACACACAGCTGGAAGGACTGCAACCTTGTTCCTCAGGCCATTTGTGTACATGCGGGATGATTGCAGGCTTTTTACAGGCTGTAACAGTGAGAACTGGAACCCTAAAAACTACTTGGAAAGTGAGGCGTCTCAGTGCCACCTCTCTGGCGTGCATTCAGACACAGCTGGAATGATTGCAGCTTTTGTTCCTCAAAGCCCTGTGTGCGGTGATGGAGCAACAGCGCCCTCCTTTGGTGACAGCTGAGAGGGAAAAAAAGCTTACAGCACCTGGTATTCCCAGGCGGTCTCCCATCCAAGTACTAACCAGGCCCGACCCTGCTTAGCTTCCGAGATCAGACGAGATCGGGCGTGTTCAGGGTGGTATGGCCGTAAGCGACGAAACAGGCCGCAGAAAGCCCATTTAAACATGCTGTGACACCACTGACAGTTGCTCACACCAGCTGAGTGGCGGATAATGGTGTCTCAGCCATCAAACACATGCTATCCTTTAACAGTACTTTGATAGGAATAGTTGTTTTTTTTCTGCGGAGAAACACACAGCTGGAAGGACTGCAACCTTGTTCCTCAGGCCATTTGTGTACATGCGGGATGATTGCAGGCTTTTTACAGGCTGTAACAGTGAGAACTGGAACCCTAAAAACTACTTGGAAAGTGAGGCGTCTCAGTGCCACCTCTCTGGCGTGCATTCAGACACAGCTGGAATGATTGCAGCTTTTGTTCCTCAAAGCCCTGTGTGCGGTGATGGAGCAACAGCGCCCTCCTTTGGTGACAGCTGAGAGGGAAAAAAAGCTTACAGCACCTGGTATTCCCAGGCGGTCTCCCATCCAAGTACTAACCAGGCCCGACCCTGCTTAGCTTCCGAGATCAGACGAGATCGGGCGTGTTCAGGGTGGTATGGCCGTAAGCTACGAAACAGGCCGCAGAAAGCCCATTTAAACATGCTGTGACACCACTGACAGTTGCTCACACCAGCTGAGTGGCGGATAATGGTGTCTCAGCCATCAAACACATGCTATCCTTTAACAGTACTTTGATAGGAATAGTTGTTTTTTTTCTGCGGAGAAACACACAGCTGGAAGGACTGCAACCTTGTTCCTCAGGCCATTTGTGTACATGCGGGATAATTGCAGGCTTTTTACAGGCTGTAACAGTGAGAACTGGAACCCTAAAAACTACTTGGAAAGTGAGGCGTCTCAGTGCCACCTCTCTGGCGTGTATTCAGACACAGCTGGAATGATTGCAGCTTTTGTTCCTCAAAGCCCTGTGTGCGGTGATGGAGCAACAGCGCCCTCCTTTAGTGACAGCTGAGAGGGAAAAAAAGCTTACAGCACCTGGTATTCCCAGGCGGTCTCCCATCCAAGTACTAACCAGGCCCGACCCTGCTTAGCTTCCGAGATCAGACGAGATCGGGCGTGTTCAGGGTGGTATGGCCGTAAGCTACGAAACAGGCCGCAGAAAGCCCATTTAAACATGCTGTGACACCACTGACAGTTGCTCACACCAGCTGAGTGGCGGATAATGGTGTCTCAGCCATCAAACACATGCTATCCTTTAACAGTACTTTGATAGGAATAGTTTTTTTTTTTTTGCGGAGAAACACACAGCTGGAAGGACTGCAACCTTGTTCCTCAGGCCATTTGTGTACATGCGGGATGATTGCAGGCTTTTTACAGGCTGTAACAGTGAGAACTGGAACCCTAAAAACTACTTGGAAAGTGAGGCGTCTCAGTGCCACCTCTCTGGCGTGCATTCAGACACAGCTGGAATGATTGCAGCTTTTGTTCCTCAAAGCCCTGTGTGCGGTGATGGAGCAACAGCGCCCTCCTTTGGTGACAGCTGAGAGGGAAAAAAAGCTTACAGCACCTGGTATTCCCAGGCGGTCTCCCATCCAAGTACTAACCAGGCCCGACCCTGCTTAGCTTCCGAGATTAGACGAGATCGGGCGTGTTTTTTTTTTTTATCTTTTATTATCAAAAATATATCACGATCTTATTTTATATACATTCCAGGTGATGAAAGAAACATAAAAACCAACATTAAAGACATGAAACACCCCCTTTAACTAAACAAAAAGACACATAGCCACACTAACACTATGTGCCAAAAGAAAAAATAAAAATAAGTCACATTCTCAATTTACATACATTCAAGCTGACAAGACAAACATAAAAACCAACATTAAAGACATGACACACCCCCTTATCCCAACAAAAAGGACACATAGCCACATTAACACTATGTGCCAAAAGAAATACTAAAATTAAATCACATTCACAATTTACATACATTCAAGCTGACGAGACAAACATAAAACCCAACATTAAAGACATGACACACCCCCTTATCCCAACAAAAAAAGACACATAACCACCATAACACTATGTGTCAAAATAATAATAATACTACTAATAAAAAATCATATAGATGACAAATAAAAAAAAGAAAAGTTACAGAAAGTAAATGTAGACAATAACTACCCCAACATAACACCCCTAAGTTTTTTTATAACACCAGACATACGTTTTTCCCTTCCATTACTTTTACCAAATTATTGTGACTGTTGAACTGCTGATGAAAAGTGTCTTGGTCTGCTAGAAATATGGTCCTGAGGTGAGCTGTGAATATGTTCTGAAAATATCTTGTAACATTTATTGTTTTGTTGTCAAATAATTGGTGATTCCTTCTTGTCCATAATGATTTTCTGCCGAATGCTAGGATGGAGTTGATGAGTGTATTGTTCCTGTTTGTATGTTTTCCTGTGATTCCAAATGTCCAAGCCCATGACCAATCTGTATCAGTGTGTGTTGTGAAGTTGCAGTGAGTCTCTAATATGGTCCTGATGTATGACTGAAAATGTTTTGATTCTGTGCATGTGTTGAAAATATGTCCCAAGTCCTCTGATTCTTTATTGCAAACGGTGCATGTTCTTGAATATTTTTCTTTGTTGATCTGATGTAAAATAATCCCTGTGTAAATCCGTCTGTGTCGAATGTTGAAGTCCATGTTTATTGTAGTGTTGTCCATGAGTGGTATGTCCAGGTTTGTCCATATAGATGAGATGTCCATGTTGGGGTATTTTTCTTTCCAATATTTCTCTGCTGTGGGGGGCCTTTTGATGAGATGTATTAATGACCGGTACCAGGTTCTTGTATTTATTTCCTTTATGTCCTTTTGCTTGAGTTGTAGCTGGGGAAGGGCGGCTCTGGTATCTTTCTCTTTCTCCTTCAACATGCTCCGCCACGTAGGGTCAAGAGCCTGTTCAAACTTTCCTTTAAGTTTTATTATATTTCCTTTCCTATAACTAACATTTTTTCCTTTTAGTTTTCCACAAATTAAATCTATGTTAAACTCACCCCTCCCATCGATTATATCTCCCACCCTGGTCAAACCAGCAGCCCGCATAGGACCGCTGGTTAGAACCCTCCCCCCGCACAAAAAAAATGGACTGTCAAGGAAAGGTAACTGCAGCACATGCTCTTTATTCCTGCACTTGGGCCAGAGGTGGGGCAGAATTTTGCCCCATGCCTCTAGTACCTCCTGGTAGAAGCCAGGTAGGCGGCTCCTGGCTTTTCCGGGGAGGAGGGCGCACAGGTTGTACGCGTCTCTCTCCCCGTACTCAGCCAGATAGCTCGCCATCCAGTCCTCCCAGGGGTACTGCCGGTCCGAATCAAGAAAATTCTTAACAATTTTGATCCTAAGTGCGTCTCTTTTGGCACCGATGTCAATTAGTCCTAAACCCCCCTCCCTTTTTTTAGCAATTAACACTCTGTGAGCAATCGAATTTCCCTTTCCCCTCCAGAGGAAGGAGGAGATTGCTGCTGTCAGCGCTTTTAGAGCCCATTGCGGCAGCTCACAGGTTCCCAAAATGTGGTTAATTTTTGACAGTATCAAAGCATTAACTACAATTACCTTTCCTTTCAGTGTTAACCCTCTTGCTCGCCATAAATTTAAACTACTCTGCACTTTCCCTATCATTTCCCTCCACCCTCTGTCCCTAGCCTCACTCTCATTCTCTCCTATATATACACCCAGTATTTTCCTACACCCCGTGTTTTCCCCAAATCCCCATTTATTTACATAGTCTTCCACCTTTCCAATTATACCTATCTCAGATTTAGTTATGTTTATTTTTGCTCCTGATGCCATGCTGTAAGTTTTGAAGTGTTCCATGATTTTGTCTATGCCTTTCCCTGATTTGATTGTTATTGTAATGTCGTCTGCGTATTGTGTTATTTTGATAGAACTGTTTGTGGGTGTTTTTATTCCTACTATTTCCTTGTCTTTAATTATTGCTTGAGCTAGCGGTTCTGCCACTATGCTATATAATAGCGCTGATAATGGGCAGCCTTGCCTCACTGATCTTTTTATTGGGAAACTGTCTGTTATTGTACCATTGCATTTTATTACACTTTTTGCATTATTGTAAAGAAGCTGTATCCAATTTATAAAATCTTGCCCATAACCTAATTCTGCTAAAACCTTGAATAAAAACTTGTGTTCTACTCTGTCGAAAGCTTTTTCCAAATCTATTGTTAACAGAAGGCCCCCCTGTACTGTCATCCCTCTTACTGTATCTCTTATTGTAGCAATTGAATCTTGGATGTCCCTGTTTGGTATACTGTATGCTTGATTTGGACTGATTATCTGATCTAGAGTCTGTTTTAATCTATTAGCCAATGTTTTGGAAAGTATCTTGTAATCTGTGTTTAGCAGGCTTATTGGTCTATAGTTGGATATTTCGTTTCTGTCACCTTTGTTCTTGTATATTACTGTTATCATACCTGTGGTGAATGATTTGGGTGTTTCTTGTTGTTTTTGCATTGTATGGTAGAGGTCGAGTAACAGGGGGGCCATCTGTTCACTAAATTTGATATAGAAGTCAGCCGTTAGACCGTCACTCCCAGGACTTTTATTTTTGTTTAAGTTTTTGATTGCATATTCAATTTCTTCCTTTGTTAATTTGCTGTCACACCACACTTTATCCTCTATATCTATCTTTTTATCTAAGTAGGTTAATATTTCTTCAGTTTTCTCTATATCACTTCCCTCCTCCTTAAATAAGTTTATATAATAGTCTTTTATAATTTCTAGTATTTTTATCTTGTCTTTATGGATGTTGTTATCTTGATCTTTAAGTTCTTCTATTACAGTTTTGTTCTGTTTTTGTTTTTCCAACCCCAAAAAAAACGCAGTGCACCTTTCACCCTCCACCAAATTTTGGAACATGCACCTTATTGCTGCTCCTTTACATTTTTTCTTTTCTATGCTGTGTAATTGGTTTTTGTAACATTCATACATTTCACAGCTTCTATTTTTTTGATTATCTAATAATATGACTTCTTCTTCTAGCTGCTTTCTAATATTCTGTTCTTCTTGTTTTTCTTTCCATCTTTTCTCTTTGCTATAATTAATACTCACTTTTTTAATTCTTTCTTTTATATTATCCCATCTTTCTATATAATTATTATCTATTTGCATTTCTGTTTTTGCATAACTAAGTACTTTTTTGATTTTTTTAATATATACCGGGTCTGTTAGAAGGCTGGAGTTGAGGCACCAGGTGCCTCCTCCCTTGATCCCTCCTTCAGCACCCAGTTGGCATATGACAGTGGCATGATCGCTCCAGGAATTGTAACTGTAATGTATGTTGTTAATTTGCTTCACTGTGTCAGCTGCAGCCAAACACAGGTCAATCCTAGATTGTCTAAGTCTCCCTTTGACCACCTGTCTCCTCGAGAATTCTCTTTTAAATTTGTTTTGTATCCTCCATATATCTATTAAGTTGTGACTATCCATTAAATCATAAAGAGCTGTTCTACTTATGTCATTTTTATATACATTATTTATTGAAATATCTGATTTGGTTAATACTGTATTAAAATCACCTATTATTATAGTTCTATTGTTTACCCATCTTCCTAATTTGTTAAACAAACCCTTCCTTTCCTTCTCACAGTTATCGGCATATAGGTTAATTAGTCTATACGTGCTATTATTTACTTCGATATCTATAATTAATATTCTACCTTTATCGTCTTTATAAATTACTTTACTGTTCTTTACGTTATTACTATTTATTAGGGTTGCTATACCGCAGGATTTATTAGTGCCGTTATTATAATATATTTCCCCTTTATATATTTTAGTTGCTGCCTCAAGGCTGCTTTTATCCCACCTCGTCTCTTGGAGGCAGAGGATGTCGCAGCTCGGACTGGACAGTATCGCATTCATCCTGTCACAAGTGCGGAGCCCGTTGACATTGAGAGAGTGCAGCAACAACATGATTAATGGAAAAGAAAGGATTGTTACAAATTACGCTTAATCATCATTTTCCTTTATCTTTTTTCCTTCTTTTACTGATCGATGATTTATTAGAGGTGTGCTGCTTCCTAAGATTTTTAATGGTGGTGAAGTCCATCTCGGAGTCACTGTCTGATCTGCCCAAACGGCGGAGGACCATGGTGGTTGCCGAGGCCGGCTCTCTGGGGGGTGCGGCTGCCACAGGCTGCAGGTCACTCGGGGTTTCCCCCACTTCCATTGAGTCTGAGGCTTGAGATGGCTCTGGCCTCTCCACGAGCCCATTGCCGCCTCTGCCCCTTACTCCCTGGTGTAGGCCTGAGTCTATGCTCAGACCATCCATACTTGAGCCAATTTCCACATTTAGGCTCTGTGCAGCATTAGTAGGACTCAGAGCCCCCCCCTGAGAGAGAGCCTCTCTGCCAGCTCCGCCCGTGGTGCCGCTGCCCCCCACTCCGGCCTCCTCTCCTTCCTCCTCCTCCTCCTCACTCATGTCCTCCGCTTCACTGTAAAGCTCCTCCGATCCGGACTCCACCACCGCTTCAGATTCACTATAGTTACAATTACATTCATTTACTGGGTTCCAGCACACCTCACATTTTTTAATCTTTTTCTGTTGGTTGCTGCACTCCCTAGCATAATGCCCCTGTACTCCACACTTGTGACAGGAAAAATCAGGACAATCCCTCAGGATGTGCCCAGGCTGAAGACACATCCTGCAAACCTTCGCTTGTCTGTCATGGATTACTCTAAAATATTCTGGTCCCATAGCTGTTTCAAACCTTGCAGAGTATGGCAGTGATTGTACTTTCTCAGTGAATTTTACTTTAAGGAAACGTGTACCATCTGCTATCTGAGTGCCCGGCCACATCCGCCTCCTAATGGCGGATGCAGCCGAGACACCCCACCCTTCTAACTTTTGTAATATTTCTTCGTCTGAGATGTAAGCTGGCAGATTTAAAAAAGACACCATCAATTCATCATTACATAACTCTTTTACAAAAATATTACAGTTCCCTATTTTAAAACCATCTAGGAGCCGCTCCTTCCCTTTGACATGAGACATCGTGATCTCATAACTCCTGGCACCGGTCGCTCTGCACGCTATAAGCCCCCCACACAGAGCTCTGATGGCCCGCATTAACTCAAGGACCGGAACCTCCTCTTGCCCAGTAACCTCCAAGCTTACCGTCAGCTCTCTGTTGTATGCCGTCTTAGCCCCCTCTTTCGCTGTCTCCTGTTGCTGCTCTCTCTCTCCAGCTGTTTTCGTCGCTCTCTCTCCCTCTTTTTCCGCTCCGGCGCTCGCTGCTCGCTCGCCCCCCGACATGCCTTTCTCCTTCTCTGCCGCCGCTCCTGGAGCTCCTTTTCTCTCGGGCCTTCTCAGGCCTTCTCTCCCAGCCTCCCTCGATGTATCTCCAGCCCCAGGAGCTCTCGGGCCGGTCCCGTTCCGCGGCGCACGGCCGGTATCCTTCGCTTGCTGCGCTCTCTCTCCTCTCTCTCCCGCCAACATGACGGAGGCAGCCACTTCCGCATTTTCTTTACTATTATTCCTCCTCTTACTCCTTTGCTCTTTAGATTTCACCAGCTCCCATTCATTATCTTCCTCTCCCATTGCTGCTTGCTTTGTATTAAGTCCGTGATCCGTTTTCGTAGCCGTTTTATCCATCGCCGTGTTCGTTGACATGTTATACACCATGAAAAAAAGAAATAAAGGAAAAAACCTCCCCCGAACAGTAAAAACTGTCGGGGGGAAAAAGTCCACACACAAAACTAACTAAGGATGCACGGAAAATAATAGGATAATAAAGGAAAAGAAAGAAACATATGAAATAAATCAAAACAGAGGTCCGCGATCCTCTCTGCTCCAGCTGGTTTGCTTCTGGCTGCCTCCACTGCGCGCGCATACGTGTTCAGGGGGTGTGGCCGTAAGCGACGAAACAGGCCGCAGAAAGCCCATTTAAACATGCTGTGACACCACTGACAGTTGCTCACACCAGCTGAGTGGCGGATAATGGTGTCTCAGCCATCAAACACATGCTATCCTTTAACAGTACTTTGATAGGAATAGTTTTTTTTTCTGCGGAGAAACACACAGCTGGAAGGACTGCAACCTTGTTCCTCAGGCCATTTGTGTACATGCGGGATGATTGCAGGCTTTTTACAGGCTGTAACAGTGAGAACTGGAACCCTAAAAACTACTTGGAAAGTGAGGCGTCTCAGTGCCACCTCTCTGGCGTGCATTCAGACACAGCTGGAATGATTGCAGCTTTTGTTCCTCAAAGCCCTGTGTGCGGTGATGGAGCAACAGCGCCCTCCTTTGGTGACAGCTGAGAGGGAAAAAAAGCTTACAGCACCTGGTATTCCCAGGCGGTCTCCCATCCAAGTACTAACCAGGCCCGACCCTGCTTAGCTTCCGAGATGAGACGAGATAGGGCATGTTCAGGGTGGTATGGCCGTAAGCTACGAAACAGGCCGCAGAAAGCCCATTTAAACATGCTGTGACACCACTGACAGTTGCTCACACCAGCTGAGTGGCGGATAATGGTGTCTCAGCCATCAAACACATGCTATCCTTTAACAGTACTTTGATAGGAATAGTTGTTTTTTTTCTGCGGAGAAACACACAGCTGGAAGGACTGCAACCTTGTTCCTCAGGCCATTTGTGTACATGCGGGATGATTGCAGGCTTTTTACAGGCTGTAACAGTGAGAACTGGAACCCTAAAAACTACTTGGAAAGTGAGGCGTCTCAGTGCCACCTCTCTGGCGTGCATTCAGACACAGCTGGAATGATTGCAGCTTTTGTTCCTCAAAGCCCTGTGTGCGGTGATGGAGCAACAGCGCCCTCCTTTGGTGACAGCTGAGAGGGAAAAAAAGCTTACAGCACCTGGTATTCCCAGGCGGTCTCCCATCCAAGTACTAACCAGGCCCGACCCTGCTTAGCTTCCGAGATCAGACGAGATCGGGCGTGTTCAGGGTGGTATGGCCGTAAGCTACGAAACAGGCCGCAGAAAGCCCATTTAAACATGCTGTGACACCACTGACAGTTGCTCACACCAGCTGAGTGGCGGATAATGGTGTCTCAGCCATCAAACACATGCTATCCTTTAACAGTACTTTGATAGGAATAGTTGTTTTTTTTCTGCGGAGAAACACACAGCTGGAAGGACTGCAACCTTGTTCCTCAGGCCATTTGTGTACATGCGGGATGATTGCAGGCTTTTTACAGGCTGTAACAGTGAGAACTGGAACCCTAAAAACTACTTGGAAAGTGAGGCGTCTCAGTGTCACCTCTCTGGCGTGCATTCAGACACAGCTGGAATGATTGCAGCTTTTGTTCCTCAAAGCCCTGTGTGCGGTGATGGAGCAACAGCGCCCTCCTTTGGTGACAGCTGAGAGGGAAAAAAAGCTTACAGCACCTGGTATTCCCAGGCGGTCTCCCATCCAAGTACTAACCAGGCCCGACCCTGCTTAGCTTCCGAGATCAGACGAGATCGGGCGTGTTCAGGGTGGTATGGCCGTAAGCTACGAAACAGGCCGCAGAAAGCCCATTTAAACATGCTGTGACACCACTGACAGTTGCTGACACCAGCTGAGTGGCGGATAATGGTGTCTCAGCCATCAAACACATGCTATCCTTTAACAGTACTTTGATAGGAATAGTTTTTTTTTTTTCTGCGGAGAAACACACAGCTGGAAGGACTGCAACCTTGTTCCTCAGGCCATTTGTGTACATGCGGGATGATTGCAGGCTTTTTACAGGCTGTAACAGTGAGAACTGGAACCCTAAAAACTACTTGGAAAGTGAGGCGTCTCAGTGCCACCTCTCTGGCGTGCATTCAGACACAGCTGGAATGATTGCAGCTTTTGTTCCTCAAAGCCCTGTGTGCGGTGATGGAGCAACAGCGCCCTCCTTTGGTGACAGCTGAGAGGGAAAAAAAGCTTACAGCACCTGGTATTCCCAGGCGGTCTCCCATCCAAGTACTAACCAGGCCCGACCCTGCTTAGCTTCCGAGATCAGACGAGATCGGGCGTGTTCAGGGTGGTATGGCCGTAAGCTACGAAACAGGCCGCAGAAAGCCCATTTAAACATGCTGTGACACCACTGACAGTTGCTCACACCAGCTGAGTGGCGGATAATGGTGTCTCAGCCATCAAACACATGCTATCC
This sequence comes from Scomber japonicus, assembly GCF_027409825.1. Taxonomy (NCBI): domain Eukaryota; kingdom Metazoa; phylum Chordata; class Actinopteri; order Scombriformes; family Scombridae; genus Scomber; species Scomber japonicus. The sequence goes on along the minus strand of NC_070579.1, from coordinate 41,645,271 downwards.
TTTAACAGTACTTTGATAGGAATAGTTTTTTTTTTTCTGCGGAGAAACACACAGCTGGAAGGACTGCAACCTTGTTCCTCAGGCCATTTGTGTACATGCGGGATGATTGCAGGCTTTTTACAGGCTGTAACAGTGAGAACTGGAACCCTAAAAACTACTTGGAAAGTGAGGCGTCTCAGTGCCACCTCTCTGGCGTGCATTCAGACACAGCTGGAATGATTGCAGCTTTTGTTCCTCAAAGCCCTGTGTGCGGTGATGGAGCAACAGCGCCCTCCTTTGGTGACAGCTGAGAGGGAAAAAAAGCTTACAGCACCTGGTATTCCCAGGCGGTCTCCCATCCAAGTACTAACCAGGCCCGACCCTGCTTAGCTTCCGAGATCAGACGAGATCGGGCATGTTCAGGGTGGTATGGCCGTAAGCTACGAAACAGGCCGCAGAAAGCCCATTTAAACATGCTGTGACACCACTGACAGTTGCTCACACCAGCTGAGTGGCGGATAATGGTGTCTCAGCCATCAAACACATGCTATCCTTTAACAGTACTTTGATAGGAATAGTTTTTTTTTTCTGCGGAGAAACACACAGCTGGAAGGACTGCAACCTTGTTCCTCAGGCCATTTGTGTACATGCGGGATGATTGCAGGCTTTTTACAGGCTGTAACAGTGAGAACTGGAACCCTAAAAACTACTTGGAAAGTGAGGCGTCTCAGTGCCACCTCTCTGGCGTGCATTCACACACAGCTGGAATGATTGCAGCTTTTGTTCCTCAAAGCCCTGTGTGCGGTGATGGAGCAACAGCGCCCTCCTTTGGTGACAGCTGAGAGGGAAAAAAAGCTTACAGCACCTGGTATTCCCAGGCGGTCTCCCATCCAAGTACTAACCAGGCCCGACCCTGCTTAGCTTCCGAGATCAGACGAGATCGGGCGTGTTCAGGGTGGTATGGCCGTAAGCTACGAAACAGGCCGCAGAAAGCCCATTTAAACATGCTGTGACACCACTGACAGTTGCTCACACCAGCTGAGTGGCGGATAATGGTGTCTCAGCCATCAAACACATGCTATCCTTTAACAGTACTTTGATAGGAATAGTTTTTTTTTTTCTGCGGAGAAACACACAGCTGGAAGGACTGCAACCTTGTTCCTCAGGCCATTTGTGTACATGCAGGATGATTGCAGGCTTTTTACAGGCTGTAACAGTGAGAACTGGAACCCTAAAAACTACTTGGAAAGTGAGGCGTCTCAGTGCCACCTCTCTGGCGTGCATTCAGACACAGCTGGAATGATTGCAGCTTTTGTTCCTCAAAGCCCTGTGTGCGGTGATGGAGCAACAGCGCCCTCCTTTGGTGACAGCTGAGAGGGAAAAAAAGCTTACAGCACCTGGTATTCGCAGGCGGTCTCCCATCCAAGTACTAACCAGGCCCGACCCTGCTTAGCTTCCGAGATCAGACGAGATCGGGCGTGTTCAGGGTGGTATGGCCGTAAGCTACGAAACAGGCCGCAGAAAGCCCATTTAAACATGCTGTGACACCACTGACAGTTGCTCACACCAGCTGAGTGGCGGATAATGGTGTCTCAGCCATCAAACACATGCTATCCTTTAACAGTACTTTGATAGGAATAGTTGTTTTTTTTCTGCGGAGAAACACACAGCTGGAAGGACTGCAACCTTGTTCCTCAGGCCATTTGTGTACATGCGGGATGATTGCAGGCTTTTTACAGGCTGTAACAGTGAGAACTGGAACCCTAAAAACTACTTGGAAAGTGAGGCGTCTCAGTGCCACCTCTCTGGCGTGCATTCAGACACAGCTGGAATGATTGCAGCTTTTGTTCCTCAAAGCCCTGTGTGCGGTGATGGAGCAACAGCGCCCTCCTTTGGTGACAGCTGAGAGGGAAAAAAAGCTTACAGCACCTGGTATTCCCAGGCGGTCTCCCATCCAAGTACTAACCAGGCCCGACCTTGCTTAGCTTCCGAGATCAGACGAGATCGGGCGTGTTCAGGGTGGTATGGCCGTAAGATCCACAGCCTCATGCGGCGTGTGTGTGTTTGGATGATGTTTGGAAGGTGCACCATCGGTCCGGGTGCCGTGTCTGTGAAAGACTTCCTTGGCTCGGATCTGTACAACTCATACTTACCTGGCAAGGGAGATACCATGATCAAGAAGGTGGTTCACCCAGGGCGAGGCTCAACCATTGCACTCCGGTTGTGCTGACCTCTGCGAATTCCCCAAATGTGGGAATCTCGATTGCATAATTTCTGGTAGTGGGGGACTGCGTTCGCGCTCTCCCCTGATAAGTTGTTGAAAGAAAACTAAACGCTTACTGAGGTTAGAAACCAAGTGAGAAATTGGTGAATTCTCCATTGACTCGTGTAGAGACGGATGTCCTTTTGAACACAAAACGGTCGTCTTATCATTTGATAGAATGCAGCTCCAAGTTACTTCCTCGCATTGGACTCTGTGACACCGTGAGCGGGACTGACGCTGCAGAGGATCACTCCTTCAACTCCGACACTTTTCCGGTCATCGCTTCTCGGCCTTTTGGCTAAGATCAAGTGTAGTATCTGTTCTTATCAGTTTAATATCTGATACGTCCCCTACCCGGGGACCATATATTAAATTGCTTTTTGGAGCAGGGAGATGGAATAGGGGCTTGCTCCGTCCACTCCACGCATCGCCCCGGTATTGCAGTACCTCCAGGAACGGTGCACCCCCTCTATCTCTATGTTTAATATGAAAAAGAGGCTTAACTGAGTAGGTAGGCCGGTCTAGCAGCACTGACGAGTTTAGATCCATTTCAAGGTTGTTCAAGCACCCTTGAAAATGAGCAAGCCATCTTTGTTTCCTATGAATTATATGATACAACTTTGGCCAGGGGGATTGAGTCACAGCAGATGGCAGGTTGCCTGTCTCAAGGAGAGCAGACATGCCCCCTGCTGGATCTTCATCAGTATCTCTAATCACCTGCGTCGAATAGGGGGGAAAGTGCAGCGTGACACGGTGTGAGATTTGCACCTTGGGGCGGCACACAAAGAGGGAGATTGTGGGGGCATAAGAGGTTTGGCATGAAGGACATTCCACAGCGGGGCTTGTCATAGAGATGAGTCCACAGGGTGTGTCTGAGAGGCTCTCGGTTGTCCTGCTATGGGTCACACGAGGGGATTGATCGCTCTTTTCATGCTTCATGCAAGGGTGCTGCCCACTGCCCTCCGGACCGCACCGCGGCCAAGGGGTCATTCTTCCCACGGGGGAGTAAAAGGGAAGCAGCACCTGTCTGCCTGTGTACTTGCAGCATTTGCACATTTTGACCCTTGCTCCTCTGGAACACCCGAGTAGGACGTTAGTCCTGTGGCTGGAAAGCCTGGAGCTCTTTGCCGCATTTCACAAAATCTAAAAACATGACAAGAAAAAGTTGGCGCCTTGCTCTTGCTGCGCGGTGTAGGGGAATGGGTGTGGCCTGGGATTCCTTTCACCATGTCGGGGCTCACCGTGAAGGGGGTGACTGGGACCACTGTTGTGTTCGTCTGCTGTTGGTGAGCGGGGCGTACTTACTCGGCTTTCTCTTCATCACGTACAAGTCTTTCGCCTTTTACTAAAGACTTCCGTGGAGAGGAACACCCACGAGTTAGATCTATTTTTGGCAGGCTTTGCCGTTTGGCAGAGTCTCATTGTGTTTGTGAAAAGACAAGCGGGCGGCCTTCCTCAGTAAGACGTGTTTTTCAGTGTCCGTTTTACTTTTGCCAACAAGGATGTTGAATCCATGAAGATGTCGAGGCTGGACTTCTCCAGAAAATTGATTCAAGGTACGTTGAAATTTAAGCCAGAAGACTTAAACTGCATTTTAACATTGCCATATAACAAGGGATTTGATTTAAGCTTTCAAACTGCTGTGTTGCTCAGAGAATTTTGGATAAGATTTGAAAATGTAAAACCCCAATTTGCTGTGTTCAATGTGGAGAAACTGACTGACAATACGTTGAAAACCGTTATTGTCAGAATGTTCAATGAAACAGTGAATGCAGATGACATTTGTTTGTGGCTGGGGAGATATTGCACTGTTAAAGGCCAGGCTACGAAAGTGAGAGATGAGGACGGCATCTGGAATTGCGCTTGGAGGGTCCCCATCCAACAATGGCAGGACCCCCAAGGCTTCCAGGGCTTGAAACATCTGCCGTCTATGGTAGTTCTGGGAGAGAACAGGGGCTATATCCATTACCAGGGCCAACCCAAACTCTGCCGCAAGTGTGGTGAGCATGGGCACCTGGTTGAAGCATGTCAGCAGATTGTATGTGGAAAATGCAGAGAAATTGGACCCACTTTTGAAGAGTGCACCAATGGCAGACGATGCAATCTTTGTGGGGAAACAAACCACCTGTTCAGAGATTGCCCAAAGTCATTTGCCAACAAATTGAAGGCTGCAAAAGTCACAGAAAAGAGAAAAGATGGCGGACAGACAGAACAGTTAGGAGAGCAAATTGAAGTTGCTGGGCAGGAAAATTCAAATCTCCCTCCAAATCCTGTGATTGGAAGAGAGGGAACAGGTGAGGAGGGAGTGAGGGAGGGGCCTGCATTTACCCCTCCAATGGAGAGTACTCCAGAGGATGGGGTGGTGCAGGCAGAAGGCGGAGCTAGTAAGGAAGACCAACCACAGGATGATAGTGAAGATGCCTCCCTCCCCAATGCCCAGCAAACTAAGAGGCCTTTGTCTGAATTGTCCTCGGATTCTCCCATTGTGTTGGAGAAGAAGGGAAGAGTTGCGGCTCACTCAGACAGTTCATCTGTGGAGGAGCCCAGAGTCTTCCCTTCCGATTCACCCAATGAGGTTTCTTTTTTAACAATTGCTCTGCAATCGACCCCCAGGGACTCCAAATTAAATGCAACATTGCAGCAGAGGCCAACCCCCAGAGTCCCAAAGGGGAACAGAGCTCAAACCCTTCATTTTTCACCCGCAGAGATGAAGGAAGAGCTCTGTTCACAAGAAATTACCTAACTGTTTTTTAAATGTGTTTTTAACACCCTCTGAGTCTTTTAAAATGTCTTACCTGTTGTTTTTAACCATACTCATGACACTGACCTTCTCTACCATTAATGTGAGAAGTGTGAAGTCGAGAGTTAGAGCCCAGAGTGTTTTACCCTTTTTAAGTTCCTTTAAGTCAGATGTGTTTTTATTGCAGGAATGCAGCCTACCGTTTTTAAAACATTACAGACAGTGGGAGGAGATGTGGCCAAAAATGTCAATATGGAGTGGATCCAATCAAAACAAAAATGACGGAGTGGCCATTTTAATCAAAAACCCTCAAGCTCTGGTGAAGGGCAGCACTGTGGTGAGAGACAGTCGGGCACTTTTAGCACATTTGGCTTTTATGGGACAGGATTTCAACCTTTTAAATATTTACGGTTTTAACGACAAGAACGACAGGTATGACCTTTTAGAAGACTTGCAGTCCCACATGCTAGGTAGGGCACCTTTAGTTGTAGGGGGGGATTTTAACTGTATTCTAAGTAGGGAGGATAGGAGGAGAGCAGGGGAAGATTTTAAAGTAGACAAAACATCGGTTTTATTGCAGGGCATTTGTAGAGATTTTAAACTTCAGGACTGTTTTAAAATCATGCATCCCAGAGAGGAGGGCTTCACCTGGTTCGGTGGTGATGGCACCAGAGCCTCTCGCATAGATTATGTTTTTACACGGGACTGCCCACCCACCGATGCTAGATTAACTCCTGTTTTCTTCTCCGATCACCTTATGCTCTCTTGCACCCTTTCACTCTCTTCGGGCGTGACATCAGGAAGTGGTCTGTGGAAACTCAACTGCTCCCTTTTAGAAGATAGGGAGTTAGTTAGGCAGTTCAGGGAGCGGTACAAAGAGTGGCAGACCCTTCAAGACTTCTACGAAACACGTGCACACTGGTGGGAAATGGTGAAGGGAAAGACGCAGACTTTCTTTAGGCAGGCAGGTAAGAAACGAAAGAACAGGGAATACAGACGCATGATGGGACTGCAGAAACGACTACAACGTTATTTTAACCTAAACCAGATTGGCATGGATTTTAATGAGGAAATTAAGCAAGTTAAAAAAGAGATGTCAGTTTTATCAGAAATTAAAAGCAAAGGTGTCATTTTAAGGAGCAGAGAACGGGAAATAGAGGAGGGTGAAAAGTGCACACGGTATTTTTTCAGGAAAATTATGAATAAAGGGGGGGGGGGGGGCATTACAAAGCTGAAAAAAGAAGATGGGTGCACAACTGAAACAATGGGCGATATTAAAGAAACAATTGAAACATTTTATTCAAACCTGTACAAAGAAAAACCTGTAAAAATGGACATCATGACCGAAGTTTTAAAATTCATTGTAAAAACAGTAAACAAAAGTGTGCTTTTATCCCAGGCTTTTACTTTTTTAGAGTTAAATAAATGTATGACTGGTTTTAAAAAAGGGAAGTCCCCTGGACAAGATGGACTTCCCTTGGAGTTTTATTTGACTTTTTGGGACATTTTAGCACCTGATTTGATTACTGTTTTTATGGATTTTGAACGACTTGACCGGCTTCCTGACAGTTTTAGAGTAGGGATAGTGACTCTCCTTTATAAACACAATGACAAGACTGACCTGAAAAACTGGAGACCAATCACGCTTTTAAACTTTGACTGTAAACTTTTTAGCAAACTTTTAGCGACACGTATGTCTATGTTTTTAGAAGACGTGATTCACCCGGATCAAGCCTGTGCCATCCCGGGGAGGAAGATCACTGACAGCCTCGTACTGATCAGAGACACCATCTGTTACGCGAGAGACAGAAACATCCGGCTAGTAGTACTAAATTTAGATTTTGAGAAAGCATTTGATCGGGTCTCGCACCAGTACCTCTTCCAGGTCCTGCGAAAAATGGGGTTCCCGGAAAGATTTATAGCTTGGGTGGGATTGCTGTACCGGTGGGTGGGATTAACTGCGGTGTCCGTCAGGGGTGTCCGTTATCTGCCCTCCTCTACATCATCTGCATAGAACCACTGGCACAGGTCTTGAGAAAGGACCAACGAATCAATGGGGTAGGACTGCCGGGGAGTGGGGGACTGGAAAACAGGTGTAACCTATACATGGACGACGTGAATATTTTATGTACCGACCTTTTATCTGTCAACAGGACCCTGGACTTGACTGACTGGTTTGGACAGGCCTCTGGGTCGAAATTAAATAGAGAAAAGACCCAAGCCCAATTTTATGGACCATGGACGGCGACTGAGACGACAGGACTCCCCCTGACTGTGACCCAGACTGACCAAAAAATACTGGGAATTAAATTTGACAGGGAGGGGGAAGGGAAAACAAATTGGCCAGACGTGGTAGGGAAAGTCAGACAAAGACTAGGATACTGGGGACTTAGAGGACTGACCATGGAAGGAAAGGTTTTAATCATCAAAGCAGTGATTTTACCTTTGCTTTTATTGATCAGTTCTGTTTTTATTCCTCCTAGGCATGTGCTTTTAAATCTGGAGCGAGCCATTTTTTACTTTCTGTGGGGATCCAAGTGGGAAAGATTGAAGAGAGAAATTATGAAAAGGCCAAAGGAGAAAGGAGGAAAAGAAGTACCGGATCTGCACCTGTTTTTAGGAAGCACATACACCACAGTACACATGAAAATAGCCATGACCCCATCCAGAAACCCCAAGACAACTGCAATGACACGCTTCTGGATGGGGTCCTACCTCAGAAAACTTAAGATTTTACATGTGGACCTAAGAATACCTGTGTCTTTTAACCTGCCACCAGCCTATGTTTTTATTCAGAAGTTTTTAAGGCATTTTAACCTTGAGCATGAGGAGTTGCAGATTTTAACTAACCACAGATCACTTGTCTCCGTTGTGCAGGAGCGGGAACCAGTGAGTCCGGTGCGCGGGCTCGCACCCGGCGAGCCCACAACAGTTTGGCGCAACGTCAACCATCCTGCTCTCCCTAACAGACTCCGGGACCTGTCATGGATGGTGGCTCATGAGATCCTCCCGGTCAGGTCCGTCATGCACTCCCGGGGCATGTCAACGCACTCAACCTGCCCCCGACCTGGTTGTGGCGCGCCTGAGTCGGTGAGGCATCTGCTCTGGGAGTGCAGTGCTGCTGTAGACCAGTGGGCAACGGCCGGCTCCTTGCAATTCCCGTACTTACCAGCAAGGGAGGTCCTCACAGCACAACTAGTGCTATATGGGGTGAGCCAGCAAAAAATACCATCCAAAGACTTTGCAAAACAGTGGCTCACCCTAGCCGCCATCAAAGACGCCACATGGACCTCCACAAACTTGCTGGTAAGAAAGCACATGCAGATCCCCCCCGTGGCTGTGATCCGAATGGCCGCAGCAACGGTCAAAACGGCCGTAGCTGCAGGCGGCAGGCCTAGGACACAGCCACAAAGAAGAATCGCCTCTGTGCCCATTCGGATGAAGGAGCCGGAGCCACACAGCAAAAGGTCACAGCAGCAGCGGCCTGGCTCTCTGGGTGAGGCAGGTGGGAAGGAGCATCAGGGAGAGGATCTCCTCTGACCACCACGACAGCATCCCGAGAGACCAAATGTTTGGGGGAGCAGAATGAGTTACCCTTGGTAGGGACTCACTGCGCTCCTGCACAAAGGTGGAATTGAAAAAAAAAACCCTTTTTAACGGATGCACTCCTTTTTATGGACTTTTAATGGACACTCAATCACATAAACACCTGACATATGTTTTACAAATGAACAGCTATTTAACCTGTATTACCATTTTAGAACAATTGGTTTTATTGTTTTAAATATGGTTTTACATACTGCACATATTTATTGTAATTCATTGTATATACTATGTCCACGTGAATATTTTATCTAAACTGTAAATCATTGTTTGAAATAATTTGAACGAGTGTCAATAAAACTTTTTCGAAAAAAAAAAAAAAATCTGTTCTTATCAGTTTAATATCTGATACGTCCCCTACCCGGGGACCATATATTAAATTGCTTTTTGGAGCAGGGAGATGGAATAGGGGCTTGCTCCGTCCACTCCACGCATCGACCCGGTATTGCAGTACCTCCAGGAACGGTGCACCCCCTCTATCTCTATGTTTAATATGAAAAAGAGGCTTAACTGAGTAGGTAGGCCGGTCTAGCAGCACTGACGAGTTTAGATCCATTTCAAGGTTGTTCAAGCACCCTTGAAAATGAGCAAATTATCTCTGTTTCCTATGAATTATTTTATACAACTTTAATTATTTTGCGAGCCTGATCCTAGAATTGCCCATGACTGCCAATGTACAATTGAGTAGCTATGTCAGCACTGTAGTGAGGTTGCACACTCTAGAAATCTGTGCTCATATACAGCAATCCTTTGTAATCCTTATTCATAGAGCAGGAAGCTGCATGCAAAGTTGTGACTCTGCAGATCCACAGCCTCATGCGGCGTGTGTGTGTTTGGATGATGTTTGGAAGGTGCACCATCGGTCCGGGTGCCGTGTCTGTGAAAGACTTCCTTGGCTCGGATCTGTACAACTCATACTTACCTGGCAAGGGAGATACCATGATCAAGAAGGTGGTTCACCCAGGGCGAGGCTCAACCATTGCACTCCGGTTGTGCTGACCTCTGCGAATTCCCCAAATGTGGGAATCTCGATTGCATAATTTCTGGTAGTGGGGGACTGTGTTCGCGCTCTCCCCTGATAAGTTGTTGAAAGAAAACTAAACGCTTACTGAGGTTAGAAACCAAGTGAGAAATTGGTGAATTCTCCATTGACTCGTGTAGAGACGGATGTCCTTTTGAACACAAAACGGTCGTCTTATCTTTTGATAGAATGCAGCTCCAAGTTACTTCCTCGCATTGGACTCTGTGACACCGTGAGCGGGACTGACGCTGCAGAGGATCACTCCTTCAACTCCGACACTTTTCCGGTCATCGCTTCTCGGCCTTTTGGCTAAGATCAAGTGTAGTATCTGTTCTTATCAGTTTAATATCTGATACGTCCCCTATCCGGGGACCATATATTAAATTGCTTTTTGGAGCAGGGAGATGGAATAGGGGCTTGCTCCGTCCACTCCACGCATCGACCCGGTATTGCAGTACCTCCAGGAACGGTGCACCCCCTCTATCTCTATGTTTAATATGAAAAAGAGGCTTAACTGAGTAGGTAGGCCGGTCTAGCAGCACTGACGAGTTTAGATCCATTTCAAGGTTGTTCAAGCACCCTTGAAAATGAGCAAATTATCTCTGTTTCCTATGAATTATTTTATACAACTTTAATTATTTTGCGAGCCTGATCCTAGAATTGCCCATGACTGCCAATGTACAATTGAGTAGCTATGTCAGCACTGTAGTGAGGTTGCACACTCTAGAAATCTGTGCTCATATACAGCAATCCTTTGTAATCCTTATTCATAGAGCAGGAAGCTGCATGCAAAGTTGTGACTCTGCAGATCCACAGCCTCATGCGGCGTGTGTGTGTTTGGATGATGTTTGGAAGGTGCACCATCGGTCCGGGTGCCGTGTCTGTGAAAGACTTCCTTGGCTCGGATCTGTACAACTCATACTTACCTGGCAAGGGAGATACCATGATCAAGAAGGTGGTTCACCCAGGGCGAGGCTCAACCATTGCACTCCGGTTGTGCTGACCTCTGCGAATTCCCCAAATGTGGGAATCTCGATTGCATAATTTCTGGTAGTGGGGGACTGCGTTCGCGCTCTCCCCTGATAAGTTGTTGAAAGAAAACTAAACGCTTACTGAGGTTAGAAACCAAGTGAGAAATTGGTGAATTCTCCATTGACTCGTGTAGAGACGGATGTCCTTTTGAACACAAAACGGTCGTCTTATCTTTTGATAGAATGCAGCTCCAAGTTACTTCCTCGCATTGGACTCTGTGACACCGTGAGCGGGACTGACGCTGCAGAGGATCACTCCTTCAACTCCGACGCTTTTCCGGTCATCGCTTCTCGGCCTTTTGGCTAAGACTGCGATCGCCTCCTTTTGCTGGTGTGATCACTGCCTGTTGTGGCATTGCTCATTTCCAGTGCTTAGGAGGAGAGTTTTTCTGTTCCATTGTGCAAATTTAATAACTCTGTTGTAGTTGTTGTTCTTGCACATAGGAATACATTTGTTTGGGTGGTGTGCAATACTTATTTATTTATTTATTGTTTTTGATAATTTATTACAGTTTTTAGATTCCTTTTAGTCTCTTACTGTTTATTTAGTTTGTCTTTTATCTGGTTTTAAAGGATTTTATTCTCTTTTAACCGTTTTTAGCTGGTGGTGCCTCCACCATGTCGGCCAACCATGCCGGCATGCGGAGGCACCACAGTGTCCGTTTTACTTTTGCTAACAAGGATGTTGAATCTGTGAAGATGTCGAGGCTGGACTTCTCCAGAAAATTGATTCAAGGTACGTTGAAATTTAAGCCAGAAGACCTAAACTGTATTTTAACATTGCCATACAACAAGGGATTTGATTTAAGCTTCAGAACTGCTGTATTGCTAAGAGAATTTTGGGTACGATTTGAAAATGTAAAACCCCAGTTTGCTGTGTTTAATGTGGAGAAACTGACTGACAATACGTTGAAAACCGTTATTGTCAGAATGTTCAATGAAACAGTGAATGCAGATGACATTTGTTTGTGGCTGGGGAGATATTGCACTGTTAAAGGCCAGGCTACGAAAGTGAGAGATGAGGACGGCATCTGGAATTGCGCTTGGAGGGTCCCCATCCAACAATGGCAGGACCCCCAAGGCTTCCAGGGCTTGAAACATCTGCCGTCTATGGTAGTTCTGGGAGAGAACAGGGGCTATATCCATTACCAGGGCCAACCCAAACTCTGCCGCAAGTGTGGTGAGCATGGGCACCTGGTTGAAGCATGTCAGCAGATCGTATGTGGAAAATGCAGAGAAATTGGACCCACTTTTGAAGAGTGCACCAATGGCAGACGATGCAATCTTTGTGGGGAAACAAACCACCTGTTCAGAGATTGCCCAAAGTCATTTGCCAACAAATTGAAGGCTGCAAAAGTCACGGACAAGGCAAAAGATGGCGGACAGACAGAACAGTTAGGAGAGCAAATTGAAGTTGCTGGGCAGGAAAATTCAAATCTCCCTCCAAATCCTGTGATTGGAAGAGAGGGAACAGGGGAGGAGGGAGTGAGGGAGGGGCCTGCATTTACCCCTCCAATGGAGAGCACTCCAGAGGATGGGGTGGTGCAGGCAGAAGGCGGAGCTAGTAATGAAGACCAACCACAGGATGACAGTGAGGATGCCTCCCTCCCCAATGCCCAGCAAACTAAGAGGCCTTTGTCTGAATTGTCCTCGGATTCTCCCATTGTGTTGGAGAAGAAGGGAAGAGTTGCGGCTCACTCAGACAGTTCATCTGTGGAGGAGCCCAGAGTCTTCCCTTCCGATTCACCCAATGAGGTTTCTTTTTTAACAATTGCTCTGCAATCGACCCCCAGGGACTCCAAATTAAATGCAACATTGCAGCAGAGGCCAACCCCCAGAGTCCCAAAGGGGAACAGAGCTCAAACCCTTCATTTTTCACCCGCAGAGATGAAGGAAGAGCTCTGTTCACAAGAAATTACCTAACTGTTTTTTAAATGTTTTTTTAACACCCTCTGAGTCTTTTAAAATGTCTTACCTGTTGTTTTTAACCATACTCATGACACTCACCTTCTCTACCATTAATGTGAGAAGTGTGAAGTCGAGAGTTAGAGCCCAGAGTGTTTTATCCTTTTTAAGTTCCTTTAAGTCAGATGTGTTTTTATTGCAGGAATGCAGCCTACCGTTTTTAAAACATTACAGACAGTGGGAGGAGATGTGGCCAAAAATGTCAATATGGAGTGGATCCAATCAAAATAAAAATGACGGAGTGGCCATTTTAATCAAAAACCCTCAAGTTCTGGTGAAGGGCAGCACTGTGGTGAGAGACGGTCGGGCACTTTTAGCACATTTGGCTTTTATGGGACAGGATTTCAACCTTTTAAATATTTACGGTTTTAACGACAAGAACGACAGGTATGACCTTTTAGAAGACTTGCAGTCCCACATGCTAGGTAGGGCACCTTTAGTTGTAGGGGGGGATTTTAACTGTATTCTGAGTAGGGAAGATAGGAGAAGAGCAGGGGAAGATTTTAAAGTAGACAAAACATCGGTTTTATTGCAGGGCATTTGTAGAGATTTTAAACTTCAGGACTGTTTTAAAATCATGCATCCCAGAGAGGAGGGCTTCACCTGGTTCAGTGGTGATGGCACCAGAGCCTCTCGCATAGATTATGTTTTTACACGGGACTGTCCACCCACCGATGCTAGATTAACTCCTGTTTTCTTCTCCGATCACCTTATGCTCTCTTGCACCCTTTCACTCTCTTCGGGTGTGACATCTGGAAGTGGTCTGTGGAAACTCAACTGCTCCCTTTTAGAAGATAGGGAGTTAGTTAGGCAGTTCAGGGAGCGGTACAAAGAGTGGCAGACCCTTCAAGACTTCTACGAAACACGTGCACACTGGTGGGAAATGGTGAAGGGAAAGACGCAGACTTTCTTTAGGCAGGCAGGTAAGAATCGAAAGAACAGGGAATACAGACGCATGATGGGACTGCAGAAACGACTACAACGGTATTTTAATCTAAACCAGATTGGCATGGATTTTAATGAGGAAATTAAACAAGTCAAAAAAGAGATGTCGGTTCTATCAGAAATTAAAAGCAAAGGTGTCATTTTAAGGAGCAGAGAACGGGAAATAGAGGAGGGTGAAAAGTGCACAAGGTATTTTTTCAGGAAAATTATGAATAAAGGGGGGGGCATTACAAAGCTGAAAAAAGAAGATGGGTGCACAACTGAAACAATGGACGACATTAAGGAAACAATTGAAATATTTTATTCAAACCTGTACAAAGAAAAACCTGTAAAAATGGACATCATGACTGAAGTTTTAAAATTCATTGTAAAAACAGTAAACAACAGTGTGCTTTTATCCCAGGATTTTACTTTTTTAGAGTTAAATAAATGTATGACTGGTTTTAAAAAAGGGAAGTCCCCTGGACAAGACGGACTTCCCTTGGAGTTTTATTTGACTTTTTGGGACATTTTAGCACCTGATTTGATTACTGTTTTTATGGATTTTGAACGACTTGACCGGCTTCCTGACAGTTTTAGAGTAGGGATAGTGACTCTCCTTTATAAACACAACGACAAGACTGACCTAAAAAACTGGAGACCAATCACGCTTTTAAACTTTGACTGTAAACTTTTTAGCAAACTTTTAGCGACACGTACGTCTATGTTTTTAGAAGACGTGATTCACCCGGATCAAGCCTGTGCCATCCCGGGGAGGAAGATCACTGACAGCCTCGTACTGATCAGAGACACCATCTGTTACGCGAGAGACAGAAACATCCGGCTAGTAGTACTAAATTTAGATTTTGAGAAAGCTTTTGATCGGGTCTCGCACCAGTACCTCTTCCAGGTCCTGCAAAAAATGGGGTTCCCAGAAAGATTTATAGCTTGGGTGGGATTGCTGTACCGGGGCATCACCAGCAAATTTGTTGTTAATGGGCATCTGACAAAAGCAGTCGACATTAACTGCGGTGTCCGTCAGGGGTGTCCGTTATCTGCCCTCCTCTACATCATCTGCATAGAACCACTGGCACAGGTCTTGAGAAAGGACAAACGAATCAATGGGGTAGGACTGCCGGGGAGTGGGGGACTGGAAAATAGGTGTAACCTATACATGGACGACGTGAACATTTTATGTACAGACCTTTTATCTGTCAACAGGACGCTGGACTTGACTGACTGGTTTGGACAGGCCTCTGGGTCAAAATTAAACAGAGAAAAGACCCAAGCCCAATTTTATGGACCATGGACGGCGACTGAGACGACAGGACTCCCCCTGACTGTGACCCAGACTGACCAAAAAATACTGGGAATTAAATTTGACAGGGAGGGGGAAGGGAAAACAAATTGGCCAGACGTGGTAGGGAAAGTCAGACAAAGACTAGGATACTGGGGACTTAGAGGACTGACCATGGAAGGAAAGGTTTTAATCATCAAAGCAGTGATTTTACCTTTGCTTTTATTGATCAGTTCTGTTTTTATTCCTCCTAGGTATGTGCTTTTAAATCTGGAGCGAGCCATTTTTTATTTTCTGTGGGGATCCAAGTGGGAAAGATTGAAGAGAGAAATTATGAAAAGGCCAAAGGAGAAAGGAGGAAAAGAAGTACCGGATCTACACCTGTTTTTAGGAAGCACATACACCACAGTACACATGAAAATAGCCATGACCCCATCCAGAAACCCCAAGACAACTGCAATGACACGCTTCTGGATGGGGTCCTACCTCAGAAAACTTAAGATTTTACATGTGGACCTAAGAATACCTGTGTCTTTTAACTTGCCGCCAGCCTATGTTTTTATTCAGAAGTTTTTAAGGCATTTTAACCTTGAGCATGAGGAGTTGCAGATTTTAACTAACCACAGATCACTTGTCTCTGTTGTGCAGGAGCGGGAACCAGTGAGTCCGGTGCGCGGGCTCGCACTCGGCGAGCCCACAACAGTTTGGCGCAACGTCAACCATCCTGCTCTCCCTAACAGACTCCGGGACCTGTCATGGATGGTGGCTCATGAGATCCTCCCGGTCAGGTCCGTCATGCACTCCCGGGGCATGTCAACGCACTCAACCTGCCCCCGACCTGGTTGTGGCGCGCCTGAGTCGGTGAGGCATCTGCTCTGGGAGTGCAGTGCTGCTGTAGACCAGTGGGCAACGGCCGGCTCCTTGCAATTCCCGTACTTACCAGCAAGGGAGGTCCTCACAGAACAACTAGTGCTATATGGGGTGAGCCAGCAAAAAATACCATCAAAAGACTTTGCAAAACAGTGGCTCACCCTAGCCGCCATCAAAGACGCCACATGGACCTCCAGAAACTTGCTGGTAAGAAAGCACATGCAGATCCCCCCCGTGGCTGTGATCCGAATGGCCGCAGCAACGGTCAAAACGGCCGTAGCTGCAGGCGGCAGGCCTAGGACACAGCCACAAAGAAGAATCGCCTCTGTGCCCATTCGGATGAAGGAGCCGGAGCCACACAGCAAAAGGTCACAGCAGCAGCGGCCTGGCTCTCCGGGTGAGGCAGGTGGGAAGGAGCATCAGGGCGAGGATCTCCTCTGACCACCACGACAGCATCCCGAGAGACCAAATGTTTGGGGGAGCAGAATGAGTTATCCTTGGTAGGGACTCACTGCGCTCCTGCACAAAGATGGAATTGAAAAAAAAAAGCCCTTTTTAACGGATGCACTCCTTTTTATGGACTTTTAATGGACACTCAATCACATAAACACCTGACATATGTTTTACAAATGAACAGCTATTTAACCTGTATTACCATTTTAGAACAATTGGTTTTATTGTTTTAAATATGGTTTTACATACTGCACATATTTATTGTAATTCATTGTATATACTATGTCCACGTGAATATTTTTTCTAAACTGTAAATCATTGTTTGAAATAATCTGAACGAGTGTCAATAAAAACTTTTTCGAAAGAAAAAAATCTGTTCTTATCAGTTTAATATCTGATACGTCCCCTACCCGGGGACCATATATTAAATTGCTTTTTGGAGCAGGGAGATGGAATAGGGGCTTGCTCCGTCCACTCCACGCATCGACCCGGTATTGCAGTACCTCCATGAACGGTGCACCCCCCTCTCTCTATGTTTAATATGAAAAAGAGACTTAACTGAGTAGGTAGGCCGGTCTAGCAGCACTGACGAGTTTAGATCCATTTCAAGGTTGTTCAAGCACCCTTGAAAATGAGCAAATTATCTTTGTTTCCTATGAATTATTTTATACAACTTTAATTATTTTGCGAGCCTGATCCTAGAATTGCCCATGACTGCCAATGTACAATTGAGTAGCTATGTCAGCACTGTAGTGAGGTTGCACACTCTAGAAATCTGTGCTCATATACAGCAATCCTTTGTAATCCTTATTCATAGAGCAGGAAGCTGCATGCAAAGTTGTGACTCTGCAGATCCACAGCCTCATGCGGCGTGTGTGTGTTTGGATGATGTTTGGAAGGTGCACCATCGGTCCGGGTGCCGTGTCTGTGAAAGACTTCCTTGGCTCGGATCTGTACAACTCATACTTACCTGGCAAGGGAGATACCATGATCAAGAAGGTGGTTCACCCAGGGCGAGGCTCAACCATTGCACTCCGGTTGTGCTGACCTCTGCGAATTCCCCAAATGTGGGAATCTCGATTGCATAATTTCTGGTAGTGGGGGACTGCGTTCGCGCTCTCCCCTGATAAGTTGTTGAAAGAAAACTAAACGCTTACTGAGGTTAGAAACCAAGTGAGAAATTGGTGAATTCTCCATTGACTCGTGTAGAGACAGATGTCCTTTTGAACACAAAACGGTCGTCTTATCTTTTGATAGAATGCAGCTCCAAGTTACTTCCTCGCATTGGACTCTGTGACACCGTGAGCGGGACTGACGCTGCAGAGGATCACTCCTTCAACTCCGACACTTTTCCGGTCATCGCTTCTCGGCCTTTTGGCTAAGATCAAGTGTAGTATCTGTTCTTATCAGTTTAATATCTGATACGTCCCCTACCCGGGGACCATATATTAAATTGCTTTTTGGAGCAGGGAGATGGAATAGGGGCTTGCTCCGTCCACTCCACGCATCGACCCGGTATTGCAGTACCTCCATGAACGGTGCACCCCCCTCTCTCTATGTTTAATATGAAAAAGAGACTTAACTGAGTAGGTAGGCCGGTCTAGCAGCACTGACGAGTTTAGATCCATTTCAAGGTTGTTCAAGCACCCTTGAAAATGAGCAAATTATCTTTGTTTCCTATGAATTATTTTATACAACTTTAATTATTTTGCGAGCCTGATCCTAGAATTGCCCATGACTGCCAATGTACAATTGAGTAGCTATGTCAGCACTGTAGTGAGGTTGCACACTCTAGAAATCTGTGCTCATATACAGCAATCCTTTGTAATCCTTATTCATAGAGCAGGAAGCTGCATGCAAAGTTGTGACTCTGCAGATCCACAGCCTCATGCGGCGTGTGTGTGTTTGGATGATGTTTGGAAGGTGCACCATCGGTCCGGGTGCCGTGTCTGTGAAAGACTTCCTTGGCTCGGATCTGTACAACTCATACTTACCTGGCAAGGGAGATACCATGATCAAGAAGGTGGTTCACCCAGGGCGAGGCTCAACCATTGCACTCCGGTTGTGCTGACCTCTGCGAATGGCGATGGGACCATATGAAGTGCAAATCATGATGTAGACTCTAACATAAATACAGGAAGTCCTTGTTAAGTTTTAAAGGACCAGTTCCACAACATGTAAATTACTGTTAATTGTTTTTTCCACAGGTTTTTTGGGTGGTGCCAGGTGACCTGCATGGTGCAAGGTGTAACACACATTTTCTGAATGTAAGTTTGCCCTGTGATAAAACATTTAAGTATGAGAAAATGGTACAATTTGTGTCATTATGAGTAATTGTGTTCTTGCCCCTGCAGCAGTGTCCGCAACCGCCTAAAAGGCCCCTTCAGCAGTGTCAGGTAATAACGTTCACGTTACAGCTAATGGTGACAGGATGTCGATACGTGGCTTCTGTGGATCGTCTGACTGGTACAGTCCTGTTTCTCTTCCCCAAGCATCCTCTGATAACATCAAAGACTTTTGTTGATACGTGCTTTATGTTGACTTATTTGATACAGGCTCTGCATTAATACAAGATATGTGCAGTGGTGACATTAATTCAAGACCTCATTGATATGTATACCTTCTCCTTCAAAAGGTGGCAAGAGCCTCCAGCAGCACAGCATCATCTTCCCAACTGGACCATGATGAGCTGGAGGTGGCGGTGACAGAGGCGGACACAGCTACAGGGGCCTTGATAGCGGCGGTGGCGGACACAGCTGCAGGGGCCTTTGAGGCGGTGGCGGACACAGCTGCAGGGGCCTTTGAGGCGGTGGCGGACACAGCTGCAGGGGCCTTTGAGGCGTGGCAGACACTGCTAAAGAGGCTTTAGCGGCGGTGGCAGACATTGCTAAAGAGGCCTTAGCGGCGGTGGCAGACATTGCTAAAGAGGCCTTAGTGGCGGTGGCAGACACAGCTGCAGGGGTCTTTGAGGCGGTGGCGGACACAGCTGCAGGGGCCTTAGTGGCGGTGGCAGACACAGCTGCAGGGGTCTTTGAGGCGGTGGCAGACACTGCTGCAGGGGCCTTTGAGGCGGTGGCGGACACTGCTGCAGGGGCCTTTGAGGCGGTGGCGGACACTGCTGCAGGGGCCTTTGAGGCGGTGGCAGGCACTGTTACAGGGGCCTTTGAGGCGTGGCAGACACTGCTAAAGAGGCTTTAGCGGCGGTGGCAGACATTGCTAAAGAGGCCTTAGCGGCGGTGGCAGACACTGCTAAAGAGGCTTTAGCGGCGGTGGCAGACATTGCTAAAGAGGCCTTAGTGGCGGTGGCAGACACAGCTGCAGGGGTCTTTGAGGCGGTGGCGGACACAGCTGCAGGGGCCTTTGAGGCGGTGGCGGACATAGCTGCAGGGGCCTTTGAGGCGGTGGCGGACATAGCTGCAGGGGCCTTTGAGGCGGTGGCGGACACAGCTACAGGGGCCTTTGTGGCAGCTGTTGTAGGAGGGGCCATATCCTGTTGAGGCTTCTGTAATATACAGGTGAATTTCAGCTTTGAAGTTTATATTGGTAATGCACTGTGTTTTTTGTTTTTTCCATTCCTGCCTGTCTAAAGGGTTAATTCTACCTTTTTTATATACAGAAGAGGACCAAGCTGTTTAGGAATTAGTATGTGTGATATTAATGACCAGAGAAATGCATGAAACCCCCCCCCCCCCCCCCCCCCCCAAAAATAAAAAATATTGTGGTATATATGTTTTTTTTTTCTTGCCTGTTTAAAGGAGAAGAGGAAGAGGACCTGATCTCACGCTGAGCTGTTTAGGAAGTAGTATGTGTGATATTAATGATCAAATAAAGCAATAATGTATCCTGGTGGAGATACAATGTATGTTCTTTTACATCCCATTTTCCATTCCTGTCTGCTTAAAGGGGTAAGTCACCTTTTTTTATACAGAAGAGGACCAAGCTGTTTAGGAAGTAATGTGTGTGATATTAATGACCAGAGAAATGCATGAACCCCCCCCCCCCCCCCAAAATAAAAAATATTGTGGTATATATGTTTTTTTTTCTTGCCTGTTTAAAGGAGAAGAGGAAGAGGACCTGATCTCACGCTGAGCTGTTTAGGAACTAGTATGTGTGATATTAATGATCAGAGAAATGCATGAAAGTATCCTGGTGGAGATGCAATGCATGTCCTTTTACATCCCATTTTCCATTCCTGCCTGCTTAAAGGGTTAATTCCACCTTTTTATATACAGAAAAGGACCTGATCTCACGCTGAGCTGTTTAGGAAGTAGTATGTGTGATATTAATAACCAGATAAAGCAATAATGTATCCTGGTGGAGATACAATGTATGTTCTTTTACATCCCATTTTCCATTCCTGTCTGCTTAAAGGGGTAAGTCACCTTTTTATATACAGAAGAGGACCAAGCTGTTTAGGAAGTAATATGTGTGATATTAATGACTAGAGAAATGCATGAACCCCCCCCCAAATAAGAAATATTGTGGTATATATGTTTTTTTTTCTTGCCTGTTTAAAGGAGAAGAGGAAGAGGACCTGATCTCACGCTGAGCTGTTTAGGAAGTAGTATGTGTGATATTAATGACCAGATAAAGCAATAATGTATCCTGGTGGAGATACAATGTATGTTCTTTTACATCCCATTTTCCATTCCTGCCTGTCTAAAGGGTTAAGTCACCTTTTTATATACAGAAGAGGACCTGATCTCACGCTGAGCTGTTTAGGAAGTAGTATGTGTGATATTAATGACCAGATAAAGCAATAATGTATCCTGGTGGAGATACAATGCATGTCCTTTTACATCCCATTTTCCATTCCTGCCTGCTTAAAGGGTTAATTCCACCTTTTTATATACAGAAAAGGACCTGATCTCACGCTGAGCTGTTTAGGAAGTAGTATGTGTGATATTAATAACCAGTTAAAGCAATAATGTATCCTGGTGGAGATACAATGTATGTTCTTTTACATCCCATTTTCCATTCCTGTCTGCTTAAAGGGGTAAGTCACCTTTTTTTATACAGAAGAGGACCAAGCTGTTTAGGAAGTAATATGTGTGATATTAATGATCAGATAAAGCAATAATGTATCCTGGTGGAAATGCAATGCATTTTCTTTTATATCTCATTTTCCATTCCTGCCTGTTTAAAGGGCTAAGTCACCTTTTTTTACACTGAGCTGGTTTGTGTGTCGTCCATGCAAATGATCACAGCTCGTATAAGTTCCTCCTGTCTGTGCATTTCTAAGGGAGTCACAAAAGCTCCATACTATTCTTGCTGCATTTCAAATGGTTCACATAATTTAATCAATTGCCAGTTTGTTACAGAGTTTGCACCACTTATGTAAAATATCAACTAAGGCTGACCCTGCATTACTGCTAAGAGAAGCCACATATCAGAATCTATCAAACCCAATAAATATTTACACAGCATAAACCTGAATAAAGTGGCTCAGTAGTTACATTTACAAAGAATTTATTTATTTTTTTAAATGTGTGTGCGTGCGGGCCCCCCCACACGCACACACATTCAACAGTGAAATCTTGAATTATATTAACAATACAGAACTATAAATACAATATAACAAACAGTAAAATATTATTAAACCCAATAAATATTTACACATTATTTACACATTATTTACACAGTATGTACTTGAATAAAGTGGCTCAGTAGTTACATTTACAAAGAATTTCTTTTTTCTTTTTTTTTTCTTTTTTTACACACATTCACACATTCAACAGTGAAATCTTGAACTCTATTAACAACACAGAACTATAAATACAATATAACAAACAGTAAAATATTATTAAACCCAATAAATATTTACACATTATTTACACAGTATTTACACTAAGACACGGGTTTACTCCTGTGACTGACGATAAAAAAAAAAAGATTATCTACTGTCTGCTGAAAGTCAGCGAACGTCTCGTATGTCTTTCCAGAGCAGCCCTTGGACGTGGATGACTTTGAGACTTCACAAAAAGTCTTCTTCCGGTACTTTTTGTGGCCTTGTGTAGGCTGGCCACAGAGCGCACAGAGATACACCTTCATCTGGCGCTGCGGTCCAGACAAGTCACGCTCAGCTCTTTTTCTTTTGTAGACCGTTGATCTCGCTGGAGACTGAGAGGACCACGTGGAAGCCTGCGACACCTGACTGGCGTCGCCACCAGACTGGACCGGGTAGCTTGGCATCGCCACCTGACTGGACTGAGGAAGAATGGGGAGAGGACGGGGGACTCTGGCTTTGAGCAGTCTTGTTCCTGCCAAAGACGGTGTGACCTCGTACTCCACCTGAGGCCGGCTGGTGTGAGGGATTTCCTCGGGCAATTCTGGCGCCGGGGCTTGAGCGGTGTCAGCGACGCTCTGGTGACGACGGAGGACAGACAAACCTTGATCTGTCACATTTCTGGCAGACAAGGCCTCTTGTCTGCGGATGAACTCAGAGACACACTTTGAGTTGATCTTTAAGATGGGAATGCCGAGCTTGCTGAGCTCAGCGTCGTCCACCGTCACTCTCTGCTGCACCCGCTGGTACATCTTTGTCACCTGATGTTTCTGCGGTGACCCTAGAGACTTGCCTCTGCAGTCTGGATGCAGCCAAAGCTGTTTGATGAGGCAGTACATCAGCCTGTTCTTTCTCGAGTCCAGCAGATGTGCAGCTGAGTACCGTTTGCTGAACTTCAGCTTCTGCACCAAGGAAGACTCTGCTGGATCTCCACTGGTGCGGCTGAAGAGAGCGTTTCCCCAGCGTGCAGAGTACAAGGAGTCGAACTGCTGGATGTTGCGATCGTGGAGGTCCAGCTTGTTCCAGGCAGCGATGACTTTCTGCCTTGTGGTGTTGCTGATAGAAAGCTTCCCCTCTTCCAAGGCAATGCCAACCAGAACTTTGCTCAGCTCCTCGATGTGCTCGTACCCAGGCAGATGATTTGGCCCGCACACGTCCTCCACGCAGGGGTCGAGCTCAGCAGCCACAGCCTGGTTGGTGAGGGAGATGTTTTTCCTCAGCGGAGTTAGAGTGTCACAGTGGTCAGAGGTGTAGCCCGCATCCTCCTCCTCCTCCGCATTCACCGGGGACTTCTCGACATCAGCATCGTCGCCTTCGTCCTCTGCTTCCTGGAGTGTCTCCCGGGCCTGAGAGTAGTGGTCAGGAGCATTGAACGGCTCTGATGACTGAGCAAACAGGTACTCCAGTCCAATCCGCTCATCACCAGCTGGAACTGGAGGCCTGTAGTTCACCTCCTCCACCTCCCCAAACAGCTCCTGACACCGCTGATTCAGGCGATGAACCAGAGGAGACATGTACACCATGTGCTTCCACCTCTTTTGCCCTCTGACACTCGCCGACTCCCTGTCTGAGTTCCAGCGAGTGATGCCGGCCAGCAGGTACACCTGGAACGGTACGGCGGCACAGTGAGGGCCCGGGATCATGTCGGGCAGGAAGGAGTGAAAGCCCTCCAGACTATTGCTCCCTCTGACCGTGGTGTAGTACGGGAGCCGCACACCATTGCGGGTGACATGTTTCTTGATGGTATACATGTTCCGCCCCGGTGGATCCTGGATGCACTCCAGGTGCTTCTGCTGGTTCTCCCACACGTGGTCAATGGCCGCCTCGTCCTTAAACAGGTGGACTCGGTTTTCGTCCATCCCGGCGGCGCCCTTCAGGACATCAATGGCACTCTGAGCGCGAATGAACGTCTCCTGGGCCCCGACCGTGATTCTCCTGACATAATGGCTCAGGTCGTACTTGGTGACGTGCGTTTCCATGAGCTCATTATCAGTCAGGGAACCGTACTTGGTCGGGTGCCCGGCACGTATCGCCTGCAACAGGAGCGCCATGTCGTCCCGGTTGTAGGAGAACACAGCAGCAGAGAGCGCGGACTTAAAGAGGGCATACTTGGGGTGGTGGTCGGTCCTGAGGGCGGCGTCGAACCGGTGGATCCAGTGGAAGATGTCCAGTCGAATGAGCATGCCTGCGTCTGCCCACCCACTGAACAGCTGCTCCACTGAAGACGCTCCCAGGACACGACAGCAGCCACGGTCCACATACATAAGTTCAGGAGGTGCCTCTCCTGCCCTCTCGTACCTCGCCATGAGGCCCTCAGCCATCGGCCTCATTTTCACGAGCGACTCCTCGCAGGTCAGGACAGATATGAGGATCTGCCCCCGCTCGTTGGCCACGTTGGTGCACCACTCTGCTGTGCCTTTGCCGTCACCGGACAGCTTCTTGCAGATCTGATGATAAATACAAGAACAAGGGTCTGTATTTTGTTTCTACATTTTGTGTGGTTTGACCATTTCAACAGCAGTGTGTCAAATATACCTTCTTGGTGGAGTCATACTTGAGGACCTTGCCAAACGTAGACATGATCTGCGTCCGGTAGTCCTCAATGCTGTCCGTCTCGGCGATGAGGAAGGCTTTCCTCAGCAGCTTAGGGCATGGCAGCTCTCTCCTCTGTGGTGGTCTCTGGAAGTGGGGAGTCCAGATGCCTGAAAGTGGAGAGAAAATGTGAAAATAAACAATAATGAGATAATATGTAGGTCCGTGGATCATCATCATCAATCAAAAACTGAAAAAATGGCTTGTTATTTCATTATTTGTTTATGAATGTGTAACATTTCTTTTTTGTTTTGTTACAGGCATGTAATGGGCCCGTGCTGTGTGAAAATGAAATCTGACTTACTTGTGATTTTTCCAGGTTGGTTGTACTGGCTGAGGAGAGTCGTGTAGAGGTCCTTCCTCTGCAAATAGTCCTCGCAGTGGCTCTCCAGCACCTGTCTCCACACCTTGGTCATGGTGTTTCCCTCGGTGCGATCCCTCATGAGGCGGATCACAGCCTTGTCCACACCACGCCTAAAATTAGAACAAGGCAAGGCAGTTTTATTTATATAGCGCATTTCATACACAATGGCAACTCAATGTGCTTTACATAAAACAGAAACATTAAAACATACAATTAACTTATTATTATTCATTATTATTTAATAACGTTCACAGTTGGGGCTGATTTCAGTTCTGAACACAATGGCAATGAACCTTAGATGTGTTATTGTAAAATCAATAAGAATTCAAATCACTGTGAAATTATGCAGAGACTCACCGTAATGTTAACACGGCTGGGAACACTGCTCTGTGCGCCTGGCTGAGTTGCTTCATGATGTCTGCCTCCCATGACAGGAACCGGCCAATGGCGTGGTCCTCGGACTGTTTGGCAGCTTTCCGGCAGGCGTTGCAGGCCAGGACCTCTGTCAACATGGAGTACCAGCCTCCGACGTCGCAGATCCGCCGGACAGTCTTGGAGTACCCACATCGGTACAGGGACGCCTTGTTGTCGTCTCTGGCAGGACACTCAGGCCTGGGGCAGCGAAGACTGTACCGCCACACACCTACTGGTCTCCAGAAAAACAGACGGCTCTGGAAAAAGGAGTGTGCCGAGGGCACTCTACCCCCCATTACGCCAGGAGATTCGGGTGGGTGAAACCACATCCGGTCGTCTTTAAGGACTCTCCTCCACCTTGTTTTCCCATGCTTGTCCTGGTATGCCATGGGCTTTTGAAAGAGCCCCCTCTCATCATCCTCCTTCAGCCACTTCAGGTCTTCCGCAGGGAGACCATTGACACTAGATTCCCACATTCTATGCCATCCCTCAAATGTAATCTGAAATAGCAGAAAACAAATAAAACAAGAAAATGATTCCTAGTGTGCCTAGTGGGTTTCACATAAAGTTTGTTAGTCAGTTTCAAGCATTACCTCAGGGTGTGCAGCTTCTCCTTCAGCTGTCACGGGGGTAGCCTGAGCACCAGTCGTCTGATCTTCACCACTAGTGGATGATGCAGGAGCCTGAAAAATGATCGGTGTGTAATACATGAGTATAAACATTTACTGATTTGTTGTCTCTGCTTTGATTTTCTAACTGTAACCCTTTCACAGATAGTATGGAGACACAGTTGTGTTAACTAGCTCTTCTACTGGCTCTGTGCTCACACACTAACATTCATCACTCCGTTATCTGTCTCTTACTTACTGCATTTGCACTCTGCATTGCACAGCAACGTGTTAACTTAAATACATTCATTTAGTTGAGCATACTTTTTGTGGTGCACGGATGAACTTACAGCTAACGGTGACAGGGTGTCGATACGTGGCTTCTGTGGATCATCTGACTGGCACATTCCTGCTTCTATTCCCCAAGCATCCTCTGATAACATCAAAGACTTTTGTTGATACGTGTTTTATGTTGACTTATTTGATACAGGTTCTGCATTAATACAAGATATGTGCAGTGGTGACATTAATTCAAGACCTCATTGATATGTATACCTTCTCCTTCAAAGGTGGCAAGAGCCTCCAGCAGCACAGCATCATCTTCCCAACTGGACCATGATGAGCTGGAGGTGGCAGTGACAGAGGCGGACACAGCTGCAGGGGCCTTTGAGGCGGTGGCAGACACTGCTGAAGGGGCCTTGAAGGCGGTGGCGGACACAGCTACAGGGGCCTTAGCAGCAGTGGCAGACACTGCTACAGGGGCCTTAGCAGCGGTGGCAGACACTGATGAAGGGGCCTTGAAGGCGGTGGCAGACACTGATGAAGGGGCCTTGAAGGCGGTGGCAGACACAGCTAAAGGGGCCTTAGCAGCGGTGGCAGACATTGCTAAAGGGGCCTTGAAGGCGGTGGCAGACACTGGTAAAGGGGCCTTAGCGGCGGTGGCAGACACTGCTAAAGGGGCCTTAGCGGCGGTGGCAGACACTGCTAAAGGGGCCTTAGCGGCGGTGGCAGACACTGCTAAAGGGGCCTTAGCGGCGGTGGCAGACACTGCTAAAGGGGCCTTTGTGGCGGTGGCAGACACTGATGAAGGGGCCTTGAAGGCGGTGGCAGACACAGCTAAAGGGGCCTTTGTGGCGTTGGCAGACACTGATGAAGGGGCCTTGAAGGCGGTGGCAGACACAGCTAAAGGGGCCTTAGCGGCAGTGGCAGACATTGCTAAAGGGGCCTTAGCGGCGGTGGCAGACACAGCTAAAGGGGCCTTAGCGGCGGTGGCAGACACTGCTAAACGGGCCTTTGTGGCGGTGGCAGACACTGATGAAGGGGCCTTAGCGGCGGTGGCAGACATTGCTAAAGGGGCCTTGAAGGCGGTGGCAGACATTGCTAAAGGGGCCTTAGCGGCGGTGGCGGACACAGCTAAAGGGGCCTTAGCGGCGGTGGCGGACACAGCTAAAGGGGCCTTAGCGGCGGTGGCGGACACAGCTACAGGGGCCTTTGAGGCGGTGGCGGACACTGTTGCAGGGGCCTTTGTGGCGGTGAAGGTGGCAGCTGTTGTAAGAGGGGCCATATCCTGTTGAGGTTTCTGTAATAAACAGGTGAATTTCAGCTTTGAAGTTCATATTGGTAATGCACTGTGTGTGTTTTTGTTTTTTTTACTGTAAGCACCTTTACCTACCTCCTTGTCAAGGATGTATTGTCTGAACCTCTTCATGGTTTTTGCTATGATGTCCTCCTCCTTCATGGCCAGCCACTGCTTGACTGAAGTGAATGCCTCCTGGGCCATCCTCCTCTCATGGTCACTGCCAGCTTGTGGATCGGCATTCAGGTGTTTGTGCAGACTGTACCACTGCCACATCTCCTGAAAGGTGAAGGACCTGAAGCGGCCCTGTCCATAGATGGCCCTGTCCACGTTTACCTCCAGGTGGCAGGAAATGGCAGGGAACAGCTGCACATACTTTAAGAGATGATCCTTCACCCACCCATCGTTAATGGACTTCCTCTCAGGATGGCGGCTCTCCTTGACGTGGCGATCAAGGATACTAAAACATGACATAACATTGTTAATTCCTGAAAAACATAATGGTATACACTGTGATACTATTTACTGCAACATACTTACTATTTAATATACCCCACATCATTTTCTGCCAGCCATCTGAAATTCTTCCCAATGTATTTTCCAAAGGTCAGTACCAGCTGGCCCAGGCACTGCACCTCAGTGGGATCTGGTGTGCTCAAGCGGCATCTCCTCTTCGCTGAAGAGACAAGGTAAGCACAAAAGGTTTCTAGCGCTCTGCTTTTAAATTATCATGGCAGCGCTGTAAACACAGGACGGGAACACATCTATGGCTCCCAATTATTACCTTCTTCATAAGCTGTTTTAGGGTCTCTGAACCTGCTGTCACCCTGTGTGATGTGTGATGCTCTAGAGTGGACAGCTTTGGCCTCCTTGGATGCCTTAAGAAGGCATTGTTGCCTATCTTGGGGCAGAGTTTTGTCCAAAATAGACAGTTCAGGCATCAACGGATCCATTTTTGGGTGTCTGGAAGACAAATTCAGAAATAAACTTTTTTAATCACTTCATGTTCAGTGGCAATACAAATCCTCCCCTTCCCAATTATCACTTGACACAGGCTAAGTGAAGTCTTATTGTAGCATTGCAGTAAGTAATGCTGGCTGACACACTGTCATTATTTTTTTCTGCCCTTTTCAGAAAATGCAACTAAAAATAGCCTACAGCATCCTCCTCTGTAGAAACTGTAGACTCTCGACCAATCAGCGAACGAATCGCTGTATTTTTCAAACTGTAGACTCTCGACCAATCAGCGAACGAATCGCTGTATTTTTCAAACTGTAGACTCTCGACCAATCAGCGAATCGCTGTACAATTCAAACTGTACACTCTAGCCTACAGTTCACGGCCAAGTACTACCTCTATTAAACTAATGTTATAACCACGGTACAATGTCGAAATAAACTTGTGGCACCTATGTGTGCTGACACTATAAATATAGCCCTTAGAATAACGACTGCCATGCTACGTTATTTTTGGACCGCTGACTCATAGGGTGTTTTAGGCAAGGCGATGTACAGTACAGAAACCAGACATATACAGCACACGCAAAAACGTATACGCAATACCGCAACAACACGTAAAATATGAAAGTAAAAGAAATATACCTGGAAATATACCGCACTGACAGACTTGGATGCTGTCGCAAAGCTATGTACAGTACAGAAACCAGACCTATACAGTACACGCAAAAACATATACGCAATACCGCAAAAACACACAACTACAAAATATGAAAATAAAAGAAATATACCTGGAAATATACCTGGAAATATACCGCACTGACAGACTTGGATACTGTCGCTATAGGCTATGCTAACTACGCCGCGACACAGGTTAATGACACTCGTCTATTTCTCCGCTAAGGAATGAACAATTCCCGCATTTTATGATTATCACTGACCTTAAACATGAAATAACATGGAACTCTTTTTTCTATATCGACCGACTCACAGTTATCTCTTGGCAGTTTGCATCGTTTGCAGTGTTATCGAGGCACACAACCTTATCGCTATAGGCGGTGCTTTCTATGCCCGCGACACAGGTTAATTACACTCGTCTATTTCTCAGCTAAGGAATGAACAATTCCCGCATTTTATGATTATCACTGACCTTAAACGTGAAAAACGTTGAACTCTTTCTTCAGTTATCTTTCTTCAGTTATCTCTCGCAGTTATCTCTCACAGGTATCTCCTCCGCAGTGTCAAGTGCACTACTCGACTCGCTCGCGACATACAAACGCTGTCAACTGTAGACAATCCGGGCTTCTGATTGGCCCAAACTGTAGACTCTCGTCCAATGAGAGCGCTCAACTGTCTACAGTCTACAGTTGAATTGCACTCTGCTGAGGCCGACTTCTGCGAATTCCCCAAATGTGGGAATCTCGATTGCATAATTTCTGGTAGTGGGGGACTGCGTTCGCGCTCTCCCCTGATAAGTTGTTGAAAGAAAACTAAACGCTTACTGAGGTTAGAAACCAAGTGAGAAATTGGTGAATTCTCCATTGACTCGTGTAGAGACGGATGTCCTTTTGAACACAAAACGGTCGTCTTATCTTTTGATAGAATGCAGCTCCAAGTTACTTCCTCGCATTGGACTCTGTGACACCGTGAGCGGGACTGACGCTGCAGAGGATCACTCCTTCAACTCCGACACTTTTCCGGTCATCGCTTCTCGGCCTTTTGGCTAAGATCAAGTGTAGTATCTGTTCTTATCAGTTTAATATCTGATACGTCCCCTACCCGGGGACCATATATTAAATTGCTTTTTGGAGCAGGGAGATGGAATAGGGGCTTGCTCCGTCCACTCCACGCATCGACCCGGTATTGCAGTACCTCCAGGAACGGTGCACCCCCCTCTCTCTATGTTTAATATGAAAAAGAGACTTAACTGAGTAGGTAGGCCGGTCTAGCAGCACTGACGAGTTTAGATCCATTTCAAGGTTGTTCAAGCACCCTTGAAAATGAGCAAATTATCTTTGTTTCCTATGAATTATTTTAAACAACTTTAATTATTTTGCGAGCCTGATCCTAGAATTGCCCATGACTGCCAATGTACAATTGAGTAGCTATGTCAGCACTGTAGTGAGGTTGCACACTCTAGAAATCTGTGCTCATATACAGCAATCCTTTGTAATCCTTATTCATAGAGCAGGAAGCTGCATGCAAAGTTGTGACTCTGCAGATCCACAGCCTCATGCGGCGTGTGTGTGTTTGGATGATGTTTGGAAGGTGCACCATCGGTCCGGGTGCCGTGTCTGTGAAAGACTTCCTTGGCTCGGATCTGTACAACTCATACTTACCTGGCAAGGGAGATACCATGATCAAGAAGGTGGTTCACCCAGGGCGAGGCTCAACCATTGCACTCCGGTTGTGCTGACCTCTGCGAATTCCCCAAATGTGGGAATCTCGATTGCATAATTTCTGGTAGTGGGGGACTGCGTTCGCGCTCTCCCCTGATAAGTTGTTGAAAGAAAACTAAACGCTTACTGAGGTTAGAAACCAAGTGAGAAATTGGTGAATTCTCCATTGACTCGTGTAGAGACGGATGTCCTTTTGAACACAAAACGGTCGTCTTATCTTTTGATAGAATGCAGCTCCAAGTTACTTCCTCGCATTGGACTCTGTGACACCGTGAGCGGGACTGACGCTGCAGAGGATCACTCCTTCAACTCCGACACTTTTCCGGTCATCGCTTCTTGGCCTTTTGGCTAAGATCAAGTGTAGTATCTGTTCTTATCAGTTTAATATCTGATACGTCCCCTACCCGGGGACCATATATTAAATTGCTTTTTGGAGCAGGGAGATGGAATAGGGGCTTGCTCCGTCCACTCCACGCATCGACCCGGTATTGCAGTACCTCCAGGAACGGTGCACCCCCTCTATCTCTATGTTTAATATGAAAAAGAGGCTTAACTGAGTAGGTAGGCCGGTCTAGCAGCACTGACGAGTTTAGATCCATTTCAAGGTTGTTCAAGCACCCTTGAAAATGAGCAAATTATCTCTGTTTCCTATGATTTATTTTATACAACTTTAATTATTTTGCGAGCCTGATCCTAGAATTGCCCATGACTGCCAATGTACAATTGAGTAGCTATGTCAGCACTGTAGTGAGGTTGCACACTCTAGAAATCTGTGCTCATATACAGCAATCCTTTGTAATCCTTATTCATAGAGCAGGAAGCTGCATGCAAAGTTGTGACTCTGCAGATCCACAGCCTCATGCGGCGTGTGTGTGTTTGGATGATGTTTGGAAGGTGCACCATCGGTCCGGGTGCCGTGTCTGTGAAAGACTTCCTTGGCTCGGATCTGTACAACTCATACTTACCTGGCAAGGGAGATACCATGATCAAGAAGGTGGTTCACCCAGGGCGAGGCTCAACCATTGCACTCCGGTTGTGCTGACCTCTGCGAATTCCCCAAATGTGGGAATCTCGATTGCATAATTTCTGGTAGTGGGGGACTGCGTTCGCGCTCTCCCCTGATAAGTTGTTGAAAGAAAACTAAACGCTTACTGAGGTTAGAAACCAAGTGAGAAATTGGTGAATTCTCCATTGACTCGTGTAGAGACGGATGTCCTTTTGAACACAAAACGGTCGTCTTATCTTTTGATAGAATGCAGCTCCAAGTTACTTCCTCGCATTGGACTCTGTGACACCGTGAGCGGGACTGACGCTGCAGAGGATCACTCCTTCAACTCCGACACTTTTCCGGTCATTGCTTCTCGGCCTTTTGGCTAAGATCAAGTGTAGTATCTGTTCTTATACTGAGAGTTTTTCTGTTCCATTGTGCAAATTTAATAACTCTGTTGTAGTTGTTGTTCTTGCACATAGGAATACATTTGTTTGGGTGGTGTGCAATACTTATTTATTTATTTATTGTTTTTGATAATTTATTACAGTTTTTAGATTCCTTTTAGTCTCTTACTGTTTATTTAGTTTGTCTTTTATCTGGTTTTAAAGGATTTTATTCTCTTTTAACCGTTTTTAGCTGGTGGTGCCTCCACCATGTCGGCCAACCATGCCGGCATGCGGAGGCACCACAGTGTCCGTTTTACTTTTGCTAACAAGGATGTTGAATCTGTGAAGATGTCGAGGCTGGACTTCTCCAGAAAATTGATTCAAGGTACGTTGAAATTTAAGCCAGAAGACCTAAACTGTATTTTAACATTGCCATACAACAAGGGATTTGATTTAAGCTTCAGAACTGCTGTATTGCTAAGAGAATTTTGGGTACGATTTGAAAATG
The DNA here is from genome assembly GCF_027409825.1 of Scomber japonicus. Lineage (NCBI taxonomy): Eukaryota > Metazoa > Chordata > Actinopteri > Scombriformes > Scombridae > Scomber > Scomber japonicus. The sequence continues at coordinate 41,612,546 of NC_070579.1, read as the reverse complement.
TAAAACCCCAGTTTGCTGTGTTTAATGTGGAGAAACTGACTGACAATACGTTGAAAACCGTTATTGTCAGAATGTTCAATGAAACAGTGAATGCAGATGACATTTGTTTGTGGCTGGGGAGATATTGCACTGTTAAAGGCCAGGCTACGAAAGTGAGAGATGAGGACGGCATCTGGAATTGCGCTTGGAGGGTCCCCATCCAACAATGGCAGGACCCCCAAGGCTTCCAGGGCTTGAAACATCTGCCGTCTATGGTAGTTCTGGGAGAGAACAGGGGCTATATCCATTACCAGGGCCAACCCAAACTCTGCCGCAAGTGTGGTGAGCATGGGCACCTGGTTGAAGCATGTCAGCAGATTGTATGTGGAAAATGCAGAGAAATTGGACACACTTTTGAAGAGTGCACCAATGGCAGACGATGCAATCTTTGTGGGGAAACAAACCACCTGTTCAGAGATTGCCCAAAGTCATTTGCCAACAAATTGAAGGCTGCAAAAGTCACGGACAAGGCAAAAGATGGCGGACAGACAGAACAGTTAGGAGAGCAAATTGAAGTTGCTGGGCAGGAAAATTCAAATCTCCCTCCAAATCCTGTGATTGGAAGAGAGGGAACAGGTGAGGAGGGAGTGAGGGAGGGGCCTGCATTTACCCCTCCAATGGAGAGCACTCCAGAGGATGGGGTGGTGCAGGCAGAAGGCGGAGCTAGTAATGAAGACCAACCACAGGATGACAGTGAGGATGCCTCCCTCCCCAATGCCCAGCAAACTAAGAGGCCTTTGTCTGAATTGTCCTCGGATTCTCCCATTGTGTTGGAGAAGAAGGGAAGAGTTGCGGCTCACTCAGACAGTTCATCTGTGGAGGAGCCCAGAGTCTTCCCTTCCGATTCACCCAATGAGGTTTCTTTTTTAACAATTGCTCTGCAATCGACCCCCAGGGACTCCAAATTAAATGCAACATTGCAGCAGAGGCCAACCCCCAGAGTCCCAAAGGGGAACAGAGCTCAAACCCTTCATTTTTCACCCGCAGAGATGAAGGAAGAGCTCTGTTCACAAGAAATTACCTAACTGTTTTTTAAATGTTTTTTTAACACCCTCTGAGTCTTTTAAAATGTCTTACCTGTTGTTTTTAACCATACTCATGACACTCACCTTCTCTACCATTAATGTGAGAAGTGTGAAGTCGAGAGTTAGAGCCCAGAGTGTTTTATCCTTTTTAAGTTCCTTTAAGTCAGATGTGTTTTTATTGCAGGAATGCAGCCTACCGTTTTTAAAACATTACAGACAGTGGGAGGAGATGTGGCCAAAAATGTCAATATGGAGTGGATCCAATCAAAACAAAAATGACGGAGTGGCCATTTTAATCAAAAACCCTCAAGTTCTGGTGAAGGGCAGCACTGTGGTGAGAGACGGTCGGGCACTTTTAGCACATTTGGCTTTTATGGGACAGGATTTCAACCTTTTAAATATTTACGGTTTTAACGACAAGAACGACAGGTATGACCTTTTAGAAGACTTGCAGTCCCACATGCTAGGTAGGGCACCTTTAGTTGTAGGGGGGGATTTTAACTGTATTCTGAGTAGGGAAGATAGGAGAAGAGCAGGGGAAGATTTTAAAGTAGACAAAACATCGGTTTTATTGCAGGGCATTTGTAGAGATTTTAAACTTCAGGACTGTTTTAAAATCATGCATCCCAGAGAGGAGGGCTTCACCTGGTTCAGTGGTGATGGCACCAGAGCCTCTCGCATAGATTATGTTTTTACACGGGACTGCCCACCCACCGATGCTAGATTAATTCCTGTTTTCTTCTCCGATCACCTTATGCTCTCTTGCACCCTTTCACTCTCTTCGGGCGTGACATCAGGAAGTGGTCTGTGGAAACTCAACTGCTCCCTTTTAGAAGATAGGGAGCTAGTTAGGCAGTTCAGGGAGCGGTACAAAGAGTGGCAGACCCTTCAAGACTTCTACGAAACACGTGCACACTGGTGGGAAATGGTGAAGGGAAAGACGCAGACTTTCTTCAGGCAGGCAGGTAAAAATCGAAAGAACAGGGAATACAGACGCATGATGGGACTGCAGAAACGACTACAACGGTATTTTAATCTAAACCAGATTGGCATGGATTTTAATGAGGAAATTAAACAAGTCAAAAAAGAGATGTCGGTTCTATCAGAAATTAAAAGCAAAGGTGTCATTTTAAGGAGCAGAGAACGGGAAATAGAGGAGGGTGAAAAGTGCACAAGGTATTTTTTCAGGAAAATTATGAATAAAGGGGGGGGGCATTACAAAGCTGAAAAAAGAAGATGGGTGCACAACTGAAACCATGGACGACATTAAGGAAACAATTGAAATATTTTATTCAAACCTGTACAAAGAAAAACCTGTAAAAATGGACATCATGACTGAAGTTTTAAAATTCATTGTAAAAACAGTAAACAACAGTGTGCTTTTATCCCAGGATTTTACTTTTTTAGAGTTAAATAAATGTATGACTGGTTTTAAAAAAGGGAAGTCCCCTGGACAACAGCATCCCGAGAGACCAAATGTTTGGGGGAGCAGAATGAGTTACCCTTGGTAGGGACTCACTGCGCTCCTGCACAAAGATAGAATTGAAAAAAAAAACCCTTTTTAACGGATGCACTCCTTTTTATGGACTTTTAATGGACACTCAATCACATAAACACCTGACATATGTTTTACAAATGAACAGCTATTTAACCTGTATTACCATTTTAGAACAATTGGTTTTATTGTTTTAAATATGGTTTTACATACTGCACATATTTATTGTAATTCATTGTATATACTATGTCCACATGTGAATATTTTATCTAAAATGTAAATCATTGTTTGAAATAATTTGAACGAGTGTCAATAAAACTTTTTCGAAAAAAAAAAAAAAAATCTGTTCTTATCAGTTTAATATCTGATACGTCCCCTACCCGGGGACCATATATTAAATTGCTTTTTGGAGCAGGGAGATGGAATAGGGGCTTGCTCCGTCCACTCCATGCATCGACCCGGTATTGCAGTACCTCCAGGAACGGTGCACTCCCCTCTCTCTATGTTTAATATGAAAAAGAGACTTAACTGAGTAGGTAGGCCGGTCTAGCAGCACTGACGAGTTTAGATCCATTTCAAGGTTGTTCAAGCACCCTTGAAAATGAGCAAATTATCTTGACTCATGACTGCCAATGTACAATTGAGTAGCTATGTCAGCACTGTAGTGAGGTTGCACACTCTAGAAATCTGTGCTCATATACAGCAATCCTTTGTAATCCTTATTCATAGAGCAGGAAGCTGCATGCAAAGTTGTGACTCTGCAGATCCACAGCCTCATGCGGCGTGTGTGTTTGGATGATGTTTGGAAGGTGCACCATCGGTCCGGGTGCCGTGTCTGTGAAAGACGTCCTTGGCTCGGATCTGTACAACTCATACTTACCTGGCAAGGGAGATACCATGATCAAGAAGGTGGTTCACCCAGGGCGAGGCTCAACCATTGCACTCCGGTTGTGCTGACCTCTGCGAATTCCCCAAATGTGGGAATCTCGATTACATAATTTCTGGTAGTGGGGGACTGCGTTCGCGCTCTCCCCTGATAAATTGTTGAAAGAAAACTAAACGCTTACTGAGGTTAGAAACCAAGTGAGAAATTGGTGAATTCTCCATTGACTCGTGTAGAGACGGATGTCCTTTTGAACACAAAACGGTCGTCTTATCTTTTGATAGAATGCAGCTCCAAGTTACTTCCTCGCATTGGACTCTGTGACACCGTGAGCGGGACTGACGCTGCAGAGGATCACTCCTTCAACTCCGACACTTTTCCGGTCATCGCTTCTCGGCCTTTTGGCTAAGATCAAGTGTAGTATCTGTTCTTATCAGTTTAATATCTGATACGTCCCCTACCCGGGGACCATATATTAAATTGCTTTTTGGAGCAGGGAGATGGAATAGGGGCTTGCTCCGTCCACTCCACGCATCGACCCGGTATTGCAGTACCTCCAGGAACGGTGCACCCCCCTCTCTCTATGTTTAATATGAAAAAGAGGCTTAACTGAGTAGGTAGGCCGGTCTAGCAGCACTGACGAGTTTAGATCCATTTCAAGGTTGTTCAAGCACCCTTGAAAATGAGCAAGTTATCTTTGTTTCCTATGAATTATTTGATACAACTTTGGCCAGGGGGATTGAGTCACAGCAGATGGCAGGTTGCCTGTCTCAAGGAGAGCAGACATGCCCCCTGCTGGATCTTCATCAGTATCTCTAATCACCTGCGTCGAATAGGGGGGAAAGTGCAGCGTGACACGGTGTGAGATTTGCACCTTGGGGCGGCACACAAAGAGGGAGATTGTGGGGGCATAAGAGGTTTGGCATGAAGGACATTCCACAGCGGGGCTTGTCATAGAGATGAGTCCACAGGGTGTGTCTGAGAGGCTCTCGGTTGTCCTGCTATGGGTCACACGAGGGGATTGATCGCTCTTTTCATGCTTCATGCAAGGGTGCTGCCCACTGCCCTCCGGACCGCACCGCGGCCAAGGGGTCATTCTTCCCACGGGGGAGTAAAAGGGAAGCAGCACCTGTCTGCCTGTGTACTTGCAGCATTTCCACATTTTGACCCTTGCTCCTCTGGAACACCCGAGTAGGACGTTAGTCCTGTGGCTGGAAAGCCTGGAGCTCTTTGCCGCATTTCACAAAATCTAAAAACATGACAAGAAAAAGTTGGCGCCTTGCTCTTGCTGCGCGGTGTAGGGGAATGGGTGTGGCCTGGGATTCCTTTCACCATGTCGGGGCTCACCATGAAGGGGGTGACTGGGACCACTGTTGTGTTCGTCTGCTGTTGGTGAGCGGGGCGTACTTACTCGGCTTTCTCTTCATCACGTACAAGTCTTTCGCCTTTTACTAAAGACTTCCGTGGAGAGGAACACCCACGAGTTAGATCTATTTTTGGCAGGGTTTGCCGTTTGGCAGAGTCTCATTGTGTTTGTGAAAAGACAAGCGGGCGGCCTTCCTCAGTAAGACGTGTTTTTCAGTGTCCGTTTTACTTTTGCCAACAAGGATGTTGAATCCATGAAGATGTCGAGGCTGGACTTCTCCAGAAAATTGATTCAAGGTACGTTGAAATTTAAGCCAGAAGACTTAAACTGCATTTTAACATTGCCATATAACAAGGGATTTGATTTAAGCTTTCAAACTGCTGTGTTGCTCAGAGAATTTTGGATAAGATTTGAAAATGTAAAACCCCAATTTGCTGTGTTCAATGTGGAGAAACTGACTGACAATACGTTGAAAACCGTTATTGTCAGAATGTTCAATGAAACAGTGAATGCAGATGACATTTGTTTGTGGCTGGGGAGATATTGCACTGTTAAAGGCCAGGCTACGAAAGTGAGAGATGAGGACGGCATCTGGAATTGCGCTTGGAGGGTCCCCATCCAACAATGGCAGGACCCCCAAGGCTTCCAGGGCTTGAAACATCTGCCGTCTATGGTAGTTCTGGGAGAGAACAGGGGCTATATCCATTACCAGGGCCAACCCAAACTCTGCCGCAAGTGTGGTGAGCATGGGCACCTGGTTGAAGCATGTCAGCAGATCGTATGTGGAAAATGCAGAGAAATTGGACCCACTTTTGAAGAGTGCACCAATGGCAGACGATGCAATCTTTGTGGGGAAACAAACCACCTGTTCAGAGATTGCCCAAAGTCATTTGCCAACAAATTGAAGGCTGCAAAAGTCACAGAAAAGAGAAAAGATGGCGGACAGACAGAACAGTTAGGAGAGCAAATTGAAGTTGATGGGCAGGAAAATTCAAATCTCCCTCCAAATCCTGTGATTGGAAGAGAGGGAACAGGTGAGGAGGGAGTGAGGGAGGGGCCTGCATTTACCCCTCCAATGGAGAGTACTCCAGAGGATGGGGTGGTGCAGGCAGAAGGCGGAGCTAGTAAGGAAGACCAACCACAGGATGATAGTGAAGATGCCTCCCTCCCCAATGCCCAGCAAACTAAGAGGCCTTTGTCTGAATTGTCCTCGGATTCTCCCATTGTGTTGGAGAAGAAGGGAAGAGTTGCGGCTCACTCAGACAGTTCATCTGTGGAGGAGCCCAGAGTCTTCCCTTCCGATTCACCCAATGAGGTTTCTTTTTTAACAATTGCTCTGCAATCGACCCCCAGGGACTCCAAATTAAATGCAACATTGCAGCAGAGGCCAACCCCCAGAGTCCCAAAGGGGAACAGAGCTCAAACCCTTCATTTTTCACCCGCAGAGATGAAGGAAGAGCTCTGTTCACAAGAAATTACCTAACTGTTTTTTAAATGTGTTTTTAACACCCTCTGAGTCTTTTAAAATGTCTTACCTGTTGTTTTTAACCATACTCATGACACTGACCTTCTCTACCATTAATGTGAGAAGTGTGAAGTCGAGAGTTAGAGCCCAGAGTGTTTTACCCTTTTTAAGTTCCTTTAAGTCAGATGTGTTTTTATTGCAGGAATGCAGCCTACCGTTTTTAAAACATTACAGACAGTGGGAGGAGATGTGGCCAAAAATGTCAATATGGAGTGGATCCAATCAAAACAAAAATGACGGAGTGGCCATTTTAATCAAAAACCCTCAAGCTCTGGTGAAGGGCAGCACTGTGGTGAGAGACAGTCGGGCACTTTTAGCACATTTGGCTTTTATGGGACAGGATTTCAACCTTTTAAATATTTACGGTTTTAACGACAAGAACGACAGGTATGACCTTTTAGAAGACTTGCAGTCCCACATGCTAGGTAGGGCACCTTTAGTTGTAGGGGGGGATTTTAACTGTATTCTAAGTAGGGAGGATAGGAGGAGAGCAGGGGAAGATTTTAAAGTAGACAAAACATCGGTTTTATTGCAGGGCATTTGTAGAGATTTTAAACTTCAGGACTGTTTTAAAATCATGCATCCCAGAGAGGAGGGCTTCACCTGGTTCGGTGGTGATGGCACCAGAGCCTCTCCCATAGATTATGTTTTTACACGGGACTGCCCACCCACCGATGCTAGATTAACTCCTGTTTTCTTCTCCGATCACCTTATGCTCTCTTGCACCCTTTCACTCTCTTCGGGCGTGACATCAGGAAGTGGTCTGTGGAAACTCAACTGCTCCCTTTTAGAAGATAGGGAGTTAGTTAGGCAGTTCAGGGAGCGGTACAAAGAGTGGCAGACCCTTCAAGACTTCTACGAAACACGTGCACACTGGTGGGAAATGGTGAAGGGAAAGACGCAGACTTTCTTTAGGCAGGCAGGTAAGAAACGAAAGAACAGGGAATACAGACGCATGATGGGACTGCAGAAACGACTACAACGTTATTTTAACCTAAACCAGATTGGCATGGATTTTAATGATGAAATTAAGCAAGTTAAAAAAGAGATGTCAGTTTTATCAGAAATTAAAAGCAAAGGTGTCATTTTAAGGAGCAGAGAACGGGAAATAGAGGAGGGTGAAAAGTGCACACGGTATTTTTTCAGGAAAATTATGAATAAAGGGGGGGGGGGCATTACAAAGCTGAAAAAAGAAGATGGTGCACAACTGAAACAATGGGCGATATTAAAGAAACAATTGAAACATTTTATTCAAACCTGTACAAAGAAAAACCTGTAAAAATGGACATCATGACCGAAGTTTTAAAATTCATTGTAAAAACAGTAAACAAAAGTGTGCTTTTATCCCAGGATTTTACTTTTTTAGAGTTAAATAAATGTATGACTGGTTTTAAAAAAGGGAAGTCCCCTGGACAAGATGGACTTCCCTTGGAGTTTTATTTGACTTTTTGGGACATTTTAGCACCTGATTTGATTACTGTTTTTATGGATTTTGAACGACTTGAGCATGAGGAGTTGCAGATTTTAACTAACCACAGATCACTTGTCTCCGTTGTGCAGGAGCGGGAACCAGTGAGTCCGGTGCGCGGGCTCGCACCCGGCGAGCCCACAACAGTTTGGCGCAACGTCAACCATCCTGCTCTCCCTAACAGACTCCGGGACCTGTCATGGATGGTGGCTCATGAGATCCTCCCGGTCAGGTCCGTCATGCACTCCCGGGGCATGTCAACGCACTCAACCTGCCCCCGACCTGGTTGTGGCGCGCCTGAGTCGGTGAGGCATCTGCTCTGGGAGTGCAGTGCTGCTGTAGACCAGTGGGCAACGGCCGGCTCCTTGCAATTCCCGTACTTACCAGCAAGGGAGGTCCTCACAGCACAACTAGTGCTATATGGGGTGAGCCAGCAAAAAATACCATCCAAAGACTTTGCAAAACAGTGGCTCACCCTAGCCGCCATCAAAGACGCCACATGGACCTCCAGAAACTTGCTGGTAAGAAAGCACATGCAGATCCCCCCCGTGGCTGTGATCCGAATGGCCGCACCAACGGTCAAAACGGCCGTAGCTGCAGGCAGCAGGCCTAGGACACAGCCACAAAGAAGAATCGCCTCTGTGCCCATTCGGATGAAGGAGCCGGAGCCACACAGCAAAAGGTCACAGCAGCAGCGGCCTGGCTCTCTGGGTGACGCAGGTGGGAAGGAGCATCAGGGAGAGGATCTCCTCTGACCACCACGACAGCATCCCGAGAGACCAAATGTTTGGGGGAGCAGAATGAGTTACCCTTGGTAGGGACTCACTGCGCTCCTGCACAAAGATAGAATTGAAAAAAAAAACCCTTTTTAACGGATGCACTCCTTTTTATGGACTTTTAATGGACACTCAATCACATAAACACCTGACATATGTTTTACAAATGAACAGCTATTTAACCTGTATTACCATTTTAGAACAATTGGTTTTATTGTTTTAAATATGGTTTTACATACTGCACATATTTATTGTAATTCATTGTATATACTATGTCCACATGTGAATATTTTATCTAAAATGTAAATCATTGTTTGAAATAATTTGAACGAGTGTCAATAAAACTTTTTCGAAAAAAAAAAAAAAAATCTGTTCTTATCAGTTTAATATCTGATACGTCCCCTACCCGGGGACCATATATTAAATTGCTTTTTGGAGCAGGGAGATGGAATAGGGGCTTGCTCCGTCCACTCCATGCATCGACCCGGTATTGCAGTACCTCCAGGAACGGTGCACTCCCCTCTCTCTATGTTTAATATGAAAAAGAGACTTAACTGAGTAGGTAGGCCGGTCTAGCAGCACTGACGAGTTTAGATCCATTTCAAGGTTGTTCAAGCACCCTTGAAAATGAGCAAATTATCTTGACTCATGACTGCCAATGTACAATTGAGTAGCTATGTCAGCACTGTAGTGAGGTTGCACACTCTAGAAATCTGTGCTCATATACAGCAATCCTTTGTAATCCTTATTCATAGAGCAGGAAGCTGCATGCAAAGTTGTGACTCTGCAGATCCACAGCCTCATGCGGCGTGTGTGTGTTTGGATGATGTTTGGAAGGTGCACCATCGGTCCGGGTGCCGTGTCTGTGAAAGAGGTCCTTGGCTCGGATCTGTACAACTCATACTTACCTGGCAAGGGAGATACCATGATCAAGAAGGTGGTTCACCCAGGGCGAGGCTCAACCATTGCACTCCGGTTGTGCTGACCTCTGCGAATTCCCCAAATGTGGGAATCTCGATTACATAATTTCTGGTAGTGGGGGACTGCGTTCGCGCTCTCCCCTGATAAATTGTTGAAAGAAAACTAAACGCTTACTGAGGTTAGAAACCAAGTGAGAAATTGGTGAATTCTCCATTGACTCGTGTAGAGACGGATGTCCTTTTGAACACAAAACGGTCGTCTTATCTTTTGATAGAATGCAGCTCCAAGTTACTTCCTCGCATTGGACTCTGTGACACCGTGAGCGGGACTGACGCTGCAGAGGATCACTCCTTCAACTCCGACACTTTTCCGGTCATCGCTTCTCGGCCTTTTGGCTAAGATCAAGTGTAGTATCTGTTCTTATCAGTTTAATATCTGATACGTCCCCTACCCGGGGACCATATATTAAATTGCTTTTTGGAGCAGGGAGATGGAATAGGGGCTTGCTCCGTCCACTCCACGCATCGACCCGGTATTGCAGTACCTCCAGGAACGGTGCACCCCCCTCTCTCTATGTTTAATATGAAAAAGAGGCTTAACTGAGTAGGTAGGCCGGTCTAGCAGCACTGACGAGTTTAGATCCATTTCAAGGTTGTTCAAGCACCCTTGAAAATGAGCAAATTATCTTTGTTTCCTATGAATTATTTTATACAACTTTAATTATTTTGCGAGCCTGATCCTAGAATTGCCCATGACTGCCAATGTACAATTGAGTAGCTATGTCAGCACTGTAGTGAGGTTGCACACTCTAGAAATCTGTGCTCATATACAGCAATCCTTTGTAATCCTTATTCATAGAGCAGGAAGCTGCATGCAAAGTTGTGACTCTGCAGATCCACAGCCTCATGCGGCGTGTGTGTGTTTGGATGATGTTTGGAAGGTGCACCATCGGTCCGGGTGCCGTGTCTGTGAAAGACGTCCTTGGCTCGGATCTGTACAACTCATACTTACCTGGCAAGGGAGATACCATGATCAAGAAGGTGGTTCACCCAGGGCGAGGCTCAACCATTGCACTCCGGTTGTGCTGACCTCTGCGAATTCCCCAAATGCGGGAATCTCGATTGCATAATTTCTGGTAGTGGGGGACTTGTTCGCGCTCTCCCCTGATAAATTGTTGAAAGAAAACTAAACGCTTACTGAGGTGAGAAATTGGTGAATTCTCCATTGACTCGTGTAGAGACGGATGTCCTTTTGAACACAAAACGGTCGTCTTATCTTTTGATAGAATGCAGCTCCAAGTTACTTCCTCGCATTGGACTCTGTGACACCGTGAGCGGGACTGACGCTGCAGAGGATCACTCCTTCAACTCCGACACTTTTCCGGTCATCGCTTCTCGGCCTTTTGGCTAAGATCAAGTGTAGTATCTGTTCTTATCAGTTTAATATCTGATATGTCCCCTACCCGGGGACCATATATTAAATTGCTTTTTGGACCAGGGAGATGGAATAGGGGCTTGCTCCGTCCACTCCACGCATCGACCCGGTATTGCAGTACCTCCAGGAACGGTGCACCCCCCTCTCTCTATGTTTAATATGAAAAAGAGGCTTAACTGAGTAGGTAGGCCGGTCTAGCAGCACTGACGAGTTTAGATCCATTTCAAGGTTGTTCAAGCACCCTTGAAAATGAGCAAGTTATCTTTGTTTCCTATGAATTATTTGATACAACTTTGGCCAGGGGGATTGAGTCACAGCAGATGGCAGGTTGCCTGTCTCAAGGAGAGCAGACATGCCCCCTGCTGGATCTTCATCAGTATCTCTAATCACCTGCGTCGAATAGGGGGGAAAGTGCAGCGTGACACGGTGTGAGATTTGCACCTTGGGGCGGCACACAAAGAGGGAGATTGTGGGGGCATAAGAGGTTTGGCATGAAGGACATTCCACAGCGGGGCTTGTCATAGAGATGAGTCCACAGGGTGTGTCTGAGAGGCTCTCGGTTGTCCTGCTATGGGTCACACGAGGGGATTGATCGCTCTTTTCATGCTTCATGCAAGGGTGCTGCCCACTGCCCTCCGGACCGCACCGCGGCCAAGGGGTCATTCTTCCCACAGGGGAGTAAAAGGGAAGCAGCACCTGTCTGCCTGTGTACTTGCAGCATTTCCACATTTTGACCCTTGCTCCTCTGGAACACCCGAGTAGGACGTTAGTCCTGTGGCTGGAAAGCCTGGAGCTCTTTGCCGCATTTCACAAAATCTAAAAACATGACAAGAAAAAGTTGGCGCCTTGCTCTTGCTGCGCGGTGTAGGGGAATGGGTGTGGCCTGGGATTCCTTTCACCATGTCGGGGCTCACCATGAAGGGGGTGACTGGGACCACTGTTGTGTTCGTCTGCTGTTGGTGAGCGGGGCGTACTTACTCGGCTTTCTCTTCATCACGTACAAGTCTTTCGCCTTTTACTAAAGACTTCCGTGGAGAGGAACACCCACGAGTTAGATCTATTTTTGGCAGGGTTTGCCGTTTGGCAGAGTCTCATTGTGTTTGTGAAAAGACAAGCGGGCGGCCTTCCTCAGTAAGACGTGTTTTTCAGTGTCCGTTTTACTTTTGCCAACAAGGATGTTGAATCCATGAAGATGTCGAGGCTGGACTTCTCCAGAAAATTGATTCAAGGTACGTTGAAATTTAAGCCAGAAGACTTAAACTGCATTTTAACATTGCCATATAACAAGGGATTTGATTTAAGCTTTCAAACTGCTGTGTTGCTCAGAGAATTTTGGATAAGATTTGAAAATGTAAAACCCCAATTTGCTGTGTTCAATGTGGAGAAACTGACTGACAATACGTTGAAAACCGTTATTGTCAGAATGTTCAATGAAACAGTGAATGCAGATGACATTTGTTTGTGGCTGGGGAGATATTGCACTGTTAAAGGCCAGGCTACGAAAGTGAGAGATGAGGACGGCATCTGGAATTGCGCTTGGAGGGTCCCCATCCAACAATGGCAGGACCCCCAAGGCTTCCAGGGCTTGAAACATCTGCCGTCTATGGTAGTTCTGGGAGAGAACAGGGGCTATATCCATTACCAGGGCCAACCCAAACTCTGCCGCAAGTGTGGTGAGCATGGGCACCTGGTTGAAGCATGTCAGCAGATCGTATGTGGAAAATGCAGAGAAATTGGACCCACTTTTGAAGAGTGCACCAATGGCAGACGATGCAATCTTTGTGGGGAAACAAACCACCTGTTCAGAGATTGCCCAAAGTCATTTGCCAACAAATTGAAGGCTGCAAAAGTCACAGAAAAGAGAAAAGATGGCGGACAGACAGAACAGTTAGGAGAGCAAATTGAAGTTGATGGGCAGGAAAATTCAAATCTCCCTCCAAATCCTGTGATTGGAAGAGAGGGAACAGGTGAGGAGGGAGTGAGGGAGGGGCCTGCATTTACCCCTCCAATGGAGAGTAGTCCAGAGGATGGGGTGGTGCAGGCAGAAGGCGGAGCTAGTAAGGAAGACCAACCACAGGATGATAGTGAAGATGCCTCCCTCCCCAATGCCCAGCAAACTAAGAGGCCTTTGTCTGAATTGTCCTCGGATTCTCCCATTGTGTTGGAGAAGAAGGGAAGAGTTGCGGCTCACTCAGACAGTTCATCTGTGGAGGAGCCCAGAGTCTTCCCTTCCGATTCACCCAATGAGGTTTCTTTTTTAACAATTGCTCTGCAATCGACCCCCAGGGACTCCAAATTAAATGCAACATTGCAGCAGAGGCCAACCCCCAGAGTCCCAAAGGGGAACAGAGCTCAAACCCTTCATTTTTCACCCGCAGAGATGAAGGAAGAGCTCTGTTCACAAGAAATTACCTAACTGTTTTTTAAATGTGTTTTTAACACCCTCTGAGTCTTTTAAAATGTCTTACCTGTTGTTTTTAACCATACTCATGACACTGACCTTCTCTACCATTAATGTGAGAAGTGTGAAGTCGAGAGTTAGAGCCCAGAGTGTTTTACCCTTTTTAAGTTCCTTTAAGTCAGATGTGTTTTTATTGCAGGAATGCAGCCTACCGTTTTTAAAACATTACAGACAGTGGGAGGAGATGTGGCCAAAAATGTCAATATGGAGTGGATCCAATCAAAACAAAAATGACGGAGTGGCCATTTTAATCAAAAACCCTCAAGCTCTGGTGAAGGGCAGCACTGTGGTGAGAGACAGTCGGGCACTTTTAGCACATTTGGCTTTTATGGGACAGGATTTCAACCTTTTAAATATTTACGGTTTTAACGACAAGAACGACAGGTATGACCTTTTAGAAGACTTGCAGTCCCACATGCTAGGTAGGGCACCTTTAGTTGTAGGGGGGGATTTTAACTGTATTCTAAGTAGGGAGGATAGGAGGAGAGCAGGGGAAGATTTTAAAGTAGACAAAACATCGGTTTTATTGCAGGGCATTTGTAGAGATTTTAAACTTCAGGACTGTTTTAAAATCATGCATCCCAGAGAGGAGGGCTTCACCTGGTTCGGTGGTGATGGCACCAGAGCCTCTCGCATAGATTATGTTTTTACACGGGACTGCCCACCCACCGATGCTAGATTAACTCCTGTTTTCTTCTCCGATCACCTTATGCTCTCTTGCACCCTTTCACTCTCTTCGGGCGTGACATCAGGAAGTGGTCTGTGGAAACTCAACTGCTCCCTTTTAGAAGATAGGGAGTTAGTTAGGCAGTTCAGGGAGCGGTACAAAGAGTGGCAGACCCTTCAAGACTTCTACGAAACACGTGCACACTGGTGGGAAATGGTGAAGGGAAAGACGCAGACTTTCTTTAGGCAGGCAGGTAAGAAACGAAAGAACAGGGAATACAGACGCATGATGGGACTGCAGAAACGACTACAACGTTATTTTAACCTAAACCAGATTGGCATGGATTTTAATGATGAAATTAAGCAAGTTAAAAAAGAGATGTCAGTTTTATCAGAAATTAAAAGCAAAGGTGTCATTTTAAGGAGCAGAGAACGGGAAATAGAGGAGGGTGAAAAGTGCACACGGTATTTTTTCAGGAAAATTATGAATAAAGGGGGGGGGGGCATTACAAAGCTGAAAAAAGAAGATGGTGCACAACTGAAACAATGGGCGATATTAAAGAAACAATTGAAACATTTTATTCAAACCTGTACAAAGAAAAACCTGTAAAAATGGACATCATGACCGAAGTTTTAAAATTCATTGTAAAAACAGTAAACAAAAGTGTGCTTTTATCCCAGGATTTTACTTTTTTAGAGTTAAATAAATGTATGACTGGTTTTAAAAAAGGGAAGTCCCCTGGACAAGATGGACTTCCCTTGGAGTTTTATTTGACTTTTTGGGACATTTTAGCACCTGATTTGATTACTGTTTTTATGGATTTTGAACGACTTGAGCATGAGGAGTTGCAGATTTTAACTAACCACAGATCACTTGTCTCCGTTGTGCAGGAGCGGGAACCAGTGAGTCCGGTGCGCGGGCTCGCACCCGGCGAGCCCACAACAGTTTGGCGCAACGTCAACCATCCTGCTCTCCCTAACAGACTCCGGGACCTGTCATGGATGGTGGCTCATGAGATCCTCCCGGTCAGGTCCGTCATGCACTCCCGGGGCATGTCAACGCACTCAACCTGCCCCCGACCTGGTTGTGGCGCGCCTGAGTCGGTGAGGCATCTGCTCTGGGAGTGCAGTGCTGCTGTAGACCAGTGGGCAACGGCCGGCTCCTTGCAATTCCCGTACTTACCAGCAAGGGAGGTCCTCACAGCACAACTAGTGCTATATGGGGTGAGCCAGCAAAAAATACCATCCAAAGACTTTGCAAAACAGTGGCTCACCCTAGCCGCCATCAAAGACGCCACATGGACCTCCAGAAACTTGCTGGTAAGAAAGCACATGCAGATCCCCCCCGTGGCTGTGATCTGAATGGCCGCACCAACGGTCAAAACGGCCGTAGCTGCAGGCAGCAGGCCTAGGACACAGCCACAAAGAAGAATCGCCTCTGTGCCCATTCGGATGAAGGAGCCGGAGCCACACAGCAAAAGGTCACAGCAGCAGCGGCCTGGCTCTCTGGGTGACGCAGGTGGGAAGGAGCATCAGGGAGAGGATCTCCTCTGACCACCACGACAGCATCCCGAGAGACCAAATGTTTGGGGGAGCAGAATGAGTTACCCTTGGTAGGGACTCACTGCGCTCCTGCACAAAGATAGAATTGAAAAAAAAAACCCTTTTTAACGGATGCACTCCTTTTTATGGACTTTTAATGGACACTCAATCACATAAACACCTGACATATGTTTTACAAATGAACAGCTATTTAACCTGTATTACCATTTTAGAACAATTGGTTTTATTGTTTTAAATATGGTTTTACATACTGCACATATTTATTGTAATTCATTGTATATACTATGTCCACATGTGAATATTTTATCTAAAATGTAAATCATTGTTTGAAATAATTTGAACGAGTGTCAATAAAACTTTTTCGAAAAAAAAAAAAAAAATCTGTTCTTATCAGTTTAATATCTGATACGTCCCCTACCCGGGGACCATATATTAAATTGCTTTTTGGAGCAGGGAGATGGAATAGGGGCTTGCTCCGTCCACTCCATGCATCGACCCGGTATTGCAGTACCTCCAGGAACGGTGCACTCCCCTCTCTCTATGTTTAATATGAAAAAGAGACTTAACTGAGTAGGTAGGCCGGTCTAGCAGCACTGACGAGTTTAGATCCATTTCAAGGTTGTTCAAGCACCCTTGAAAATGAGCAAATTATCTTGACTCATGACTGCCAATGTACAATTGAGTAGCTATGTCAGCACTGTAGTGAGGTTGCACACTCTAGAAATCTGTGCTCATATACAGCAATCCTTTGTAATCCTTATTCATAGAGCAGGAAGCTGCATGCAAAGTTGTGACTCTGCAGATCCACAGCCTCATGCGGCGTGTGTGTGTTTGGATGATGTTTGGAAGGTGCACCATCGGTCCGGGTGCCGTGTCTGTGAAAGACGTCCTTGGCTCGGATCTGTACAACTCATACTTACCTGGCAAGGGAGATACCATGATCAAGAAGGTGGTTCACCCAGGGCGAGGCTCAACCATTGCACTCCGGTTGTGCTGACCTCTGCGAATTCCCCAAATGTGGGAATCTCGATTACATAATTTCTGGTAGTGGGGGACTGCGTTCGCGCTCTCCCCTGATAAATTGTTGAAAGAAAACTAAACGCTTACTGAGGTTAGAAACCAAGTGAGAAATTGGTGAATTCTCCATTGACTCGTGTAGAGGCGGATGTCCTTTTGAACACAAAACGGTCGTCTTATCTTTTGATAGAATGCAGCTCCAAGTTACTTCCTCGCATTGGACTCTGTGACACCGTGAGCGGGACTGACGCTGCAGAGGATCACTCCTTCAACTCCGACACTTTTCCGGTCATCGCTTCTCGGCCTTTTGGCTAAGATCAAGTGTAGTATCTGTTCTTATCAGTTTAATATCTGATACGTCCCCTACCCGGGGACCATATATTAAATTGCTTTTTGGAGCAGGGAGATGGAATAGGGGCTTGCTCCGTCCACTCCACGCATCGACCCGGTATTGCAGTACCTCCAGGAACGGTGCACCCCCCTCTCTCTATGTTTAATATGAAAAAGAGGCTTAACTGAGTAGGTAGGCCGGTCTAGCAGCACTGACGAGTTTAGATCCATTTCAAGGTTGTTCAAGCACCCTTGAAAATGAGCAAATTATCTTTGTTTCCTATGAATTATTTTATACAACTTTAATTATTTTGCGAGCCTGATCCTAGAATTGCCCATGACTGCCAATGTACAATTGAGTAGCTATGTCAGCACTGTAGT
Organism: Scomber japonicus; assembly: GCF_027409825.1. Classification (NCBI taxonomy): domain Eukaryota; kingdom Metazoa; phylum Chordata; class Actinopteri; order Scombriformes; family Scombridae; genus Scomber; species Scomber japonicus. Next base: position 41,595,196 of record NC_070579.1, on the reverse strand, counting down.
GAGGTTGCACACTCTAGAAATCTGTGCTCATATACAGCAATCCTTTGTAATCCTTATTCATAGAGCAGGAAGCTGCATGCAAAGTTGTGACTCTGCAGATCCACAGCCTCATGCGGCGTGTGTGTGTTTGGATGATGTTTGGAAGGTGCACCATCGGTCCGGGTGCCGTGTCTGTGAAAGACGTCCTTGGCTCGGATCTGTACAACTCATACTTACCTGGCAAGGGAGATACCATGATCAAGAAGGTGGTTCACCCAGGGCGAGGCTCAACCATTGCACTCCGGTTGTGCTGACCTCTGCGAATTCCCCAAATGCGGGAATCTCGATTGCATAATTTCTGGTAGTGGGGGACTTGTTCGCGCTCTCCCCTGATAAATTGTTGAAAGAAAACTAAACGCTTACTGAGGTGAGAAATTGGTGAATTCTCCATTGACTCGTGTAGAGACGGATGTCCTTTTGAACACAAAACGGTCGTCTTATCTTTTGATAGAATGCAGCTCCAAGTTACTTCCTCGCATTGGACTCTGTGACACCGTGAGCGGGACTGACGCTGCAGAGGATCACTCCTTCAACTCCGACACTTTTCCGGTCATCGCTTCTCGGCCTTTTGGCTAAGATCAAGTGTAGTATCTGTTCTTATCAGTTTAATATCTGATACGTCCCCTACCCGGGGACCATATATTAAATTGCTTTTTGGACCAGGGAGATGGAATAGGGGCTTGCTCCGTCCACTCCACGCATCGACCCGGTATTGCAGTACCTCCAGGAACGGTGCACCCCCCTCTCTCTATGTTTAATATGAAAAAGAGGCTTAACTGAGTAGGTAGGCCGGTCTAGCAGCACTGACGAGTTTAGATCCATTTCAAGGTTGTTCAAGCACCCTTGAAAATGAGCAAGTTATCTTTGTTTCCTATGAATTATTTGATACAACTTTGGCCAGGGGGATTGAGTCACAGCAGATGGCAGGTTGCCTGTCTCAAGGAGAGCAGACATGCCCCCTGCTGGATCTTCATCAGTATCTCTAATCACCTGCGTCGAATAGGGGGGAAAGTGCAGCGTGACACGGTGTGAGATTTGCACCTTGGGGCGGCACACAAAGAGGGAGATTGTGGGGGCATAAGAGGTTTGGCATGAAGGACATTCCACAGCGGGGCTTGTCATAGAGATGAGTCCACAGGGTGTGTCTGAGAGGCTCTCGGTTGTCCTGCTATGGGTCACACGAGGGGATTGATCGCTCTTTTCATGCTTCATGCAAGGGTGCTGCCCACTGCCCTCCGGACCGCACCGCGGCCAAGGGGTCATTCTTCCCACGGGGGAGTAAAAGGGAAGCAGCACCTGTCTGCCTGTGTACTTGCAGCATTTCCACATTTTGACCCTTGCTCCTCTGGAACACCCGAGTAGGACGTTAGTCCTGTGGCTGGAAAGCCTGGAGCTCTTTGCCGCATTTCACAAAATCTAAAAACATGACAAGAAAAAGTTGGCGCCTTGCTCTTGCTGCGCGGTGTAGGGGAATGGGTGTGGCCTGGGATTCCTTTCACCATGTCGGGGCTCACCGTGAAGGGGGTGACTGGGACCACTGTTGTGTTCGTCTGCTGTTGGTGAGCGGGGCGTACTTACTCGGCTTTCTCTTCATCACGTACAAGTCTTTCGCCTTTTACTAAAGACTTCCGTGGAGAGGAACACCCACGAGTTAGATCTATTTTTGGCAGGGTTTGCCGTTTGGCAGAGTCTCATTGTGTTTGTGAAAAGACAAGCGGGCGGCCTTCCTCAGTAAGACGTGTTTTTCAGTGTCCGTTTTACTTTTGCCAACAAGGATGTTGAATCCATGAAGATGTCGAGGCTGGACTTCTCCAGAAAATTGATTCAAGGTACGTTGAAATTTAAGCCAGAAGACTTAAACTGCATTTTAACATTGCCATATAACAAGGGATTTGATTTAAGCTTTCAAACTGCTGTGTTGCTCAGAGAATTTTGGATAAGATTTGAAAATGTAAAACCCCAATTTGCTGTGTTCAATGTGGAGAAACTGACTGACAATACGTTGAAAACCGTTATTGTCAGAATGTTCAATGAAACAGTGAATGCAGATGACATTTGTTTGTGGCTGGGGAGATATTGCACTGTTAAAGGCCAGGCTACGAAAGTGAGAGATGAGGACGGCATCTGGAATTGCGCTTGGAGGGTCCCCATCCAACAATGGCAGGACCCCCAAGGCTTCCAGGGCTTGAAACATCTGCCGTCTATGGTAGTTCTGGGAGAGAACAGGGGCTATATCCATTACCAGGGCCAACCCAAACTCTGCCGCAAGTGTGGTGAGCATGGGCACCTGGTTGAAGCATGTCAGCAGATCGTATGTGGAAAATGCAGAGAAATTGGACCCACTTTTGAAGAGTGCACCAATGGCAGACGATGCAATCTTTGTGGGGAAACAAACCACCTGTTCAGAGATTGCCCAAAGTCATTTGCCAACAAATTGAAGGCTGCAAAAGTCACAGAAAAGAGAAAAGATGGCGGACAGACAGAACAGTTAGGAGAGCAAATTGAAGTTGCTGGGCAGGAAAATTCAAATCTCCCTCCAAATCCTGTGATTGGAAGAGAGGGAACAGGTGAGGAGGGAGTGAGGGAGGGGCCTGCATTTACCCCTCCAATGGAGAGTACTCCAGAGGATGGGGTGGTGCAGGCAGAAGGCGGAGCTAGTAAGGAAGACCAACCACAGGATGATAGTGAAGATGCCTCCCTCCCCAATGCCCAGCAAACTAAGAGGCCTTTGTCTGAATTGTCCTCGGATTCTCCCATTGTGTTGGAGAAGAAGGGAAGAGTTGCGGCTCACTCAGACAGTTCATCTGTGGAGGAGCCCAGAGTCTTCCCTTCCGATTCACCCAATGAGGTTTCTTTTTTAACAATTGCTCTGCAATCGACCCCCAGGGACTCCAAATTAAATGCAACATTGCAGCAGAGGCCAACCCCCAGAGTCCCAAAGGGGAACAGAGCTCAAACCCTTCATTTTTCACCCGCAGAGATGAAGGAAGAGCTCTGTTCACAAGAAATTACCTAACTGTTTTTTAAATGTGTTTTTAACACCCTCTGAGTCTTTTAAAATGTCTTACCTGTTGTTTTTAACCATACTCATGACACTGACCTTCTCTACCATTAATGTGAGAAGTGTGAAGTCGAGAGTTAGAGCCCAGAGTGTTTTACCCTTTTTAAGTTCCTTTAAGTCAGATGTGTTTTTATTGCAGGAATGCAGCCTACCGTTTTTAAAACATTACAGACAGTGGGAGGAGATGTGGCCAAAAATGTCAATATGGAGTGGATCCAATCAAAACAAAAATGACGGAGTGGCCATTTTAATCAAAAACCCTCAAGCTCTGGTGAAGGGCAGCACTGTGGTGAGAGACAGTCGGGCACTTTTAGCACATTTGGCTTTTATGGGACAGGATTTCAACCTTTTAAATATTTACGGTTTTAACGACAAGAACGACAGGTATGACCTTTTAGAAGACTTGCAGTCCCACATGCTAGGTAGGGCACCTTTAGTTGTAGGGGGGGATTTTAACTGTATTCTAAGTAGGGAGGATAGGAGGAGAGCAGGGGAAGATTTTAAAGTAGACAAAACATCGGTTTTATTGCAGGGCATTTGTAGAGATTTTAAACTTCAGGACTGTTTTAAAATCATGCATCCCAGAGAGGAGGGCTTCACCTGGTTCGGTGGTGATGGCACCAGAGCCTCTCCCATAGATTATGTTTTTACACGGGACTGCCCACCCACCGATGCTAGATTAACTCCTGTTTTCTTCTCCGATCACCTTATGCTCTCTTGCACCCTTTCACTCTCTTCGGGCGTGACATCAGGAAGTGGTCTGTGGAAACTCAACTGCTCCCTTTTAGAAGATAGGGAGTTAGTTAGGCAGTTCAGGGAGCGGTACAAAGAGTGGCAGACCCTTCAAGACTTCTACGAAACACGTGCACACTGGTGGGAAATGGTGAAGGGAAAGACGCAGACTTTCTTTAGGCAGGCAGGTAAGAAACGAAAGAACAGGGAATACAGACGCATGATGGGACTGCAGAAACGACTACAACGTTATTTTAACCTAAACCAGATTGGCATGGATTTTAATGATGAAATTAAGCAAGTTAAAAAAGAGATGTCAGTTTTATCAGAAATTAAAAGCAAAGGTGTCATTTTAAGGAGCAGAGAACGGGAAATAGAGGAGGGTGAAAAGTGCACACGGTATTTTTTCAGGAAAATTATGAATAAAGGGGGGGGGGGCATTACAAAGCTGAAAAAAGAAGATGGTGCACAACTGAAACAATGGGCGATATTAAAGAAACAATTGAAACATTTTATTCAAACCTGTACAAAGAAAAACCTGTAAAAATGGACATCATGACCGAAGTTTTAAAATTCATTGTAAAAACAGTAAACAAAAGTGTGCTTTTATCCCAGGATTTTACTTTTTTAGAGTTAAATAAATGTATGACTGGTTTTAAAAAAGGGAAGTCCCCTGGACAAGATGGACTTCCCTTGGAGTTTTATTTGACTTTTTGGGACATTTTAGCACCTGATTTGATTACTGTTTTTATGGATTTTGAACGACTTGAGCATGAGGAGTTGCAGATTTTAACTAACCACAGATCACTTGTCTCCGTTGTGCAGGAGCGGGAACCAGTGAGTCCGGTGCGCGGGCTCGCACCCGGCGAGCCCACAACAGTTTGGCGCAACGTCAACCATCCTGCTCTCCCTAACAGACTCCGGGACCTGTCATGGATGGTGGCTCATGAGATCCTCCCGGTCAGGTCCGTCATGCACTCCCGGGGCATGTCAACGCACTCAACCTGCCCCCGACCTGGTTGTGGCGCGCCTGAGTCGGTGAGGCATCTGCTCTGGGAGTGCAGTGCTGCTGTAGACCAGTGGGCAACGGCCGGCTCCTTGCAATTCCCGTACTTACCAGCAAGGGAGGTCCTCACAGCACAACTAGTGCTATATGGGGTGAGCCAGCAAAAAATACCATCCAAAGACTTTGCAAAACAGTGGCTCACCCTAGCCGCCATCAAAGACGCCACATGGACCTCCAGAAACTTGCTGGTAAGAAAGCACATGCAGATCCCCCCCGTGGCTGTGATCCGAATGGCCGCACCAACGGTCAAAACGGCCGTAGCTGCAGGCAGCAGGCCTAGGACACAGCCACAAAGAAGAATCGCCTCTGTGCCCATTCGGATGAAGGAGCCGGAGCCACACAGCAAAAGGTCACAGCAGCAGCGGCCTGGCTCTCTGGGTGACGCAGGTGGGAAGGAGCATCAGGGAGAGGATCTCCTCTGACCACCACGACAGCATCCCGAGAGACCAAATGTTTGGGGGAGCAGAATGAGTTACCCTTGGTAGGGACTCACTGCGCTCCTGCACAAAGATAGAATTGAAAAAAAAAACCCTTTTTAACGGATGCACTCCTTTTTATGGATTTTTAATGGACACTCAATCACATAAACACCTGACATATGTTTTACAAATGAACAGCTATTTAACCTGTATTACCATTTTAGAACAATTGGTTTTATTGTTTTAAATATGGTTTTACATACTGCACATATTTATTGTAATTCATTGTATATACTATGTCCACATGTGAATATTTTATCTAAAATGTAAATCATTGTTTGAAATAATTTGAACGAGTGTCAATAAAACTTTTTCGAAAAAAAAAAAAAAAATCTGTTCTTATCAGTTTAATATCTGATACGTCCCCTACCCGGGGACCATATATTAAATTGCTTTTTGGAGCAGGGAGATGGAATAGGGGCTTGCTCCGTCCACTCCATGCATCGACCCGGTATTGCAGTACCTCCAGGAACGGTGCACTCCCCTCTCTCTATGTTTAATATGAAAAAGAGACTTAACTGAGTAGGTAGGCCGGTCTAGCAGCACTGACGAGTTTAGATCCATTTCAAGGTTGTTCAAGCACCCTTGAAAATGAGCAAATTATCTTGACTCATGACTGCCAATGTACAATTGAGTAGCTATGTCAGCACTGTAGTGAGGTTGCACACTCTAGAAATCTGTGCTCATATACAGCAATCCTTTGTAATCCTTATTCATAGAGCAGGAAGCTGCATGCAAAGTTGTGACTCTGCAGATCCACAGCCTCATGCGGCGTGTGTGTGTTTGGATGATGTTTGGAAGGTGCACCATCGGTCCGGGTGCCGTGTCTGTGAAAGAGGTCCTTGGCTCGGATCTGTACAACTCATACTTACCTGGCAAGGGAGATACCATGATCAAGAAGGTGGTTCACCCAGGGCGAGGCTCAACCATTGCACTCCGGTTGTGCTGACCTCTGCGAATTCCCCAAATGTGGGAATCTCGATTACATAATTTCTGGTAGTGGGGGACTGTGTTCGCGCTCTCCCCTGATAAATTGTTGAAAGAAAACTAAACGCTTACTGAGGTTAGAAACCAAGTGAGAAATTGGTGAATTCTCCATTGACTCGTGTAGAGACGGATGTCCTTTTGAACACAAAACGGTCGTCTTATCTTTTGATAGAATGCAGCTCCAAGTTACTTCCTCGCATTGGACTCTGTGACACCGTGAGCGGGACTGACGCTGCAGAGGATCACTCCTTCAACTCCGACACTTTTCCGGTCATCGCTTCTCGGCCTTTTGGCTAAGATCAAGTGTAGTATCTGTTCTTATCAGTTTAATATCTGATACGTCCCCTACCCGGGGACCATATATTAAATTGCTTTTTGGACCAGGGAGATGGAATAGGGGCTTGCTCCGTCCACTCCACGCATCGACCCGGTATTGCAGTACCTCCAGGAACGGTGCACCCCCCTCTCTCTATGTTTAATATGAAAAAGAGGCTTAACTGAGTAGGTAGGCCGGTCTAGCAGCACTGACGAGTTTAGATCCATTTCAAGGTTGTTCAAGCACCCTTGAAAATGAGCAAATTATCTTTGTTTCCTATGAATTATTTTATACAACTTTAATTATTTTGCGAGCCTGATCCTAGAATTGCCCATGACTGCCAATGTACAATTGAGTAGCTATGTCAGCACTGTAGTGAGGTTGCACACTCTAGAAATCTGTGCTCATATACAGCAATCCTTTGTAATCCTTATTCATAGAGCAGGAAGCTGCATGCAAAGTTGTGACTCTGCAGATCCACAGCCTCATGCGGCGTGTGTGTGTTTGGATGATGTTTGGAAGGTGCACCATCGGTCCGGGTGCCGTGTCTGTGAAAGACGTCCTTGGCTCGGATCTGTACAACTCATACTTACCTGGCAAGGGAGATACCATGATCAAGAAGGTGGTTCACCCAGGGCGAGGCTCAACCATTGCACTCCGGTTGTGCTGACCTCTGCGAATTCCCCAAATGCGGGAATCTCGATTGCATAATTTCTGGTAGTGGGGGACTTGTTCGCGCTCTCCCCTGATAAATTGTTGAAAGAAAACTAAACGCTTACTGAGGTGAGAAATTGGTGAATTCTCCATTGACTCGTGTAGAGACGGATGTCCTTTTGAACACAAAACGGTCGTCTTATCTTTTGATAGAATGCAGCTCCAAGTTACTTCCTCGCATTGGACTCTGTGACACCGTGAGCGGGACTGACGCTGCAGAGGATCACTCCTTCAACTCCGACACTTTTCCGGTCATCGCTTCTCGGCCTTTTGGCTAAGATCAAGTGTAGTATCTGTTCTTATCAGTTTAATATCTGATACGTCCCCTACCCGGGGACCATATATTAAATTGCTTTTTGGACCAGGGAGATGGAATAGGGGCTTGCTCCGTCCACTCCACGCATCGACCCGGTATTGCAGTACCTCCAGGAACGGTGCACCCCCCTCTCTCTATGTTTAATATGAAAAAGAGGCTTAACTGAGTAGGTAGGCCGGTCTAGCAGCACTGACGAGTTTAGATCCATTTCAAGGTTGTTCAAGCACCCTTGAAAATGAGCAAGTTATCTTTGTTTCCTATGAATTATTTGATACAACTTTGGCCAGGGGGATTGAGTCACAGCAGATGGCAGGTTGCCTGTCTCAAGGAGAGCAGACATGCCCCCTGCTGGATCTTCATCAGTATCTCTAATCACCTGCGTCGAATAGGGGGGAAAGTGCAGCGTGACACGGTGTGAGATTTGCACCTTGGGGCGGCACACAAAGAGGGAGATTGTGGGGGCATAAGAGGTTTGGCATGAAGGACATTCCACAGCGGGGCTTGTCATAGAGATGAGTCCACAGGGTGTGTCTGAGAGGCTCTCGGTTGTCCTGCTATGGGTCACACGAGGGGATTGATCGCTCTTTTCATGCTTCATGCAAGGGTGCTGCCCACTGCCCTCCGGACCGCACCGCGGCCAAGGGGTCATTCTTCCCACGGGGGAGTAAAAGGGAAGCAGCACCTGTCTGCCTGTGTACTTGCAGCATTTCCACATTTTGACCCTTGCTCCTCTGGAACACCCGAGTAGGACGTTAGTCCTGTGGCTGGAAAGCCTGGAGCTCTTTGCCGCATTTCACAAAATCTAAAAACATGACAAGAAAAAGTTGGCGCCTTGCTCTTGCTGCGCGGTGTAGGGGAATGGGTGTGGCCTGGGATTCCTTTCACCATGTCGGGGCTCACCATGAAGGGGGTGACTGGGACCACTGTTGTGTTCGTCTGCTGTTGGTGAGCGGGGCGTACTTACTCGGCTTTCTCTTCATCACGTACAAGTCTTTCGCCTTTTACTAAAGACTTCCGTGGAGAGGAACACCCACGAGTTAGATCTATTTTTGGCAGGGTTTGCCGTTTGGCAGAGTCTCATTGTGTTTGTGAAAAGACAAGCGGGCGGCCTTCCTCAGTAAGACGTGTTTTTCAGTGTCCGTTTTACTTTTGCCAACAAGGATGTTGAATCCATGAAGATGTCGAGGCTGGACTTCTCCAGAAAATTGATTCAAGGTACGTTGAAATTTAAGCCAGAAGACTTAAACTGCATTTTAACATTGCCATATAACAAGGGATTTGATTTAAGCTTTCAAACTGCTGTGTTGCTCAGAGAATTTTGGATAAGATTTGAAAATGTAAAACCCCAATTTGCTGTGTTCAATGTGGAGAAACTGACTGACAATACGTTGAAAACCGTTATTGTCAGAATGTTCAATGAAACAGTGAATGCAGATGACATTTGTTTGTGGCTGGGGAGATATTGCACTGTTAAAGGCCAGGCTACGAAAGTGAGAGATGAGGACGGCATCTGGAATTGCGCTTGGAGGGTCCCCATCCAACAATGGCAGGACCCCCAAGGCTTCCAGGGCTTGAAACATCTGCCGTCTATGGTAGTTCTGGGAGAGAACAGGGGCTATATCCATTACCAGGGCCAACCCAAACTCTGCCGCAAGTGTGGTGAGCATGGGCACCTGGTTGAAGCATGTCAGCAGATCGTATGTGGAAAATGCAGAGAAATTGGACCCACTTTTGAAGAGTGCACCAATGGCAGACGATGCAATCTTTGTGGGGAAACAAACCACCTGTTCAGAGATTGCCCAAAGTCATTTGCCAACAAATTGAAGGCTGCAAAAGTCACAGAAAAGAGAAAAGATGGCGGACAGACAGAACAGTTAGGAGAGCAAATTGAAGTTGATGGGCAGGAAAATTCAAATCTCCCTCCAAATCCTGTGATTGGAAGAGAGGGAACAGGTGAGGAGGGAGTGAGGGAGGGGCCTGCATTTACCCCTCCAATGGAGAGTAGTCCAGAGGATGGGGTGGTGCAGGCAGAAGGCGGAGCTAGTAAGGAAGACCAACCACAGGATGATAGTGAAGATGCCTCCCTCCCCAATGCCCAGCAAACTAAGAGGCCTTTGTCTGAATTGTCCTCGGATTCTCCCATTGTGTTGGAGAAGAAGGGAAGAGTTGCGGCTCACTCAGACAGTTCATCTGTGGAGGAGCCCAGAGTCTTCCCTTCCGATTCACCCAATGAGGTTTCTTTTTTAACAATTGCTCTGCAATCGACCCCCAGGGACTCCAAATTAAATGCAACATTGCAGCAGAGGCCAACCCCCAGAGTCCCAAAGGGGAACAGAGCTCAAACCCTTCATTTTTCACCCGCAGAGATGAAGGAAGAGCTCTGTTCACAAGAAATTACCTAACTGTTTTTTAAATGTGTTTTTAACACCCTCTGAGTCTTTTAAAATGTCTTACCTGTTGTTTTTAACCATACTCATGACACTGACCTTCTCTACCATTAATGTGAGAAGTGTGAAGTCGAGAGTTAGAGCCCAGAGTGTTTTACCCTTTTTAAGTTCCTTTAAGTCAGATGTGTTTTTATTGCAGGAATGCAGCCTACCGTTTTTAAAACATTACAGACAGTGGGAGGAGATGTGGCCAAAAATGTCAATATGGAGTGGATCCAATCAAAACAAAAATGACGGAGTGGCCATTTTAATCAAAAACCCTCAAGCTCTGGTGAAGGGCAGCACTGTGGTGAGAGACAGTCGGGCACTTTTAGCACATTTGGCTTTTATGGGACAGGATTTCAACCTTTTAAATATTTACGGTTTTAACGACAAGAACGACAGGTATGACCTTTTAGAAGACTTGCAGTCCCACATGCTAGGTAGGGCACCTTTAGTTGTAGGGGGGGATTTTAACTGTATTCTAAGTAGGGAGGATAGGAGGAGAGCAGGGGAAGATTTTAAAGTAGACAAAACATCGGTTTTATTGCAGGGCATTTGTAGAGATTTTAAACTTCAGGACTGTTTTAAAATCATGCATCCCAGAGAGGAGGGCTTCACCTGGTTCGGTGGTGATGGCACCAGAGCCTCTCGCATAGATTATGTTTTTACACGGGACTGCCCACCCACCGATGCTAGATTAACTCCTGTTTTCTTCTCCGATCACCTTATGCTCTCTTGCACCCTTTCACTCTCTTCGGGCGTGACATCAGGAAGTGGTCTGTGGAAACTCAACTGCTCCCTTTTAGAAGATAGGGAGTTAGTTAGGCAGTTCAGGGAGCGGTACAAAGAGTGGCAGACCCTTCAAGACTTCTACGAAACACGTGCACACTGGTGGGAAATGGTGAAGGGAAAGACGCAGACTTTCTTTAGGCAGGCAGGTAAGAAACGAAAGAACAGGGAATACAGACGCATGATGGGACTGCAGAAACGACTACAACGTTATTTTAACCTAAACCAGATTGGCATGGATTTTAATGATGAAATTAAGCAAGTTAAAAAAGAGATGTCAGTTTTATCAGAAATTAAAAGCAAAGGTGTCATTTTAAGGAGCAGAGAACGGGAAATAGAGGAGGGTGAAAAGTGCACACGGTATTTTTTCAGGAAAATTATGAATAAAGGGGGGGGGGGGGGGGGCATTACAAAGCTGAAAAAAGAAGATGGGTGCACAACTGAAACAATGGGCGATATTAAAGAAACAATTGAAACATTTTATTCAAACCTGTACAAAGAAAAACCTGTAAAAATGGACATCATGACCGAAGTTTTAAAATTCATTGTAAAAACAGTAAACAAAAGTGTGCTTTTATCCCAGGCTTTTACTTTTTTAGAGTTAAATAAATGTATGACTGGTTTTAAAAAAGGGAAGTCCCCTGGACAAGATGGACTTCCCTTGGAGTTTTATTTGACTTTTTGGGACATTTTAGCACCTGATTTGATTACTGTTTTTATGGATTTTGAACGACTTGACCGGCTTCCTGACAGTTTTAGAGTAGGGATAGTGACTCTCCTTTATAAACACAATGACAAGACTGACCTGAAAAACTGGAGACCAATCACGCTTTTAAACTTTGACTGTAAACTTTTTAGCAAACTTTTAGCGACACGTATGTCTATGTTTTTAGAAGACGTGATTCACCCGGATCAAGCCTGTGCCATCCTGGGGAGGAAGATCACTGACAGCCTCGTACTGATCAGAGACACCATCTGTTACGCGAGAGACAGAAACATCCGGCTAGTAGTACTAAATTTAGATTTTGAGAAAGCATTTGATCGGGTCTCGCACCAGTACCTCTTCCAGGTCCTGCGAAAAATGGGGTTCCCGGAAAGATTTATAGCTTGGGTGGGATTGCTGTACCGGTGGGTGGGATTAACTGCGGTGTCCGTCAGGGGTGTCCGTTATCTGCCCTCCTCTACATCATCTGCATAGAACCACTGGCACAGGTCTTGAGAAAGGACCAACGAATCAATGGGGTAGGACTGCCGGGGAGTGGGGGACTGGAAAACAGGTGTAACCTATACATGGACGACGTGAATATTTTATGTACCGACCTTTTATCTGTCAACAGGACCCTGGACTTGACTGACTGGTTTGGACAGGCCTCTGGGTCGAAATTAAATAGAGAAAAGACCCAAGCCCAATTTTATGGACCATGGACGGCGACTGAGACGACAGGACTCCCCCTGACTGTGACCCAGACTGACCAAAAATACTGGGAATTAAATTTGACAGGGAGGGGGAAGGGAAAACAAATTGGCCAGACGTGGTAGGGAAAGTCAGACAAAGACTAGGATACTGGGGACTTAGAGGACTGACCATGGAAGGAAAGGTTTTAATCATCAAAGCAGTGATTTTACCTTTGCTTTTATTGATCAGTTCTGTTTTTATTCCTCCTAGGCATGTGCTTTTAAATCTGGAGCGAGCCATTTTTTACTTTCTGTGGGGATCCAAGTGGGAAAGATTGAAGAGAGAAATTATGAAAAGGCCAAAGGAGAAAGGAGGAAAAGAAGTACCGGATCTGCACCTGTTTTTAGGAAGCACATACACTACAGTACACATGAAAATAGCCATGACCCCATCCAGAAACCCCAAGACAACTGCAATGACACGCTTCTGGATGGGGTCCTACCTCAGAAAACTTAAGATTTTACATGTGGACCTAAGAATACCTGTGTCTTTTAACCTGCCACCAGCCTATGTTTTTATTCAGAAGTTTTTAAGGCATTTTAACCTTGAGCATGAGGAGTTGCAGATTTTAACTAACCACAGATCACTTGTCTCCGTTGTGCAGGAGCGGGAACCAGTGAGTCCGGTGCGCGGGCTCGCACCCGGCGAGCCCACAACAGTTTGGCGCAACGTCAACCATCCTGCTCTCCCTAACAGACTCCGGGACCTGTCATGGATGGTGGCTCATGAGATCCTCCCGGTCAGGTCCGTCATGCACTCCCGGGGCATGTCAACGCACTCAACCTGCCCCCGACCTGGTTGTGGCGCGCCTGAGTCGGTGAGGCATCTGCTCTGGGAGTGCAGTGCTGCTGTAGACCAGTGGGCAACGGCCGGCTCCTTGCAATTCCCGTACTTACCAGCAAGGGAGGTCCTCACAGCACAACTAGTGCTATATGGGGTGAGCCAGCAAAAAATACCATCCAAAGACTTTGCAAAACAGTGGCTCACCCCAGCCGCCATCAAAGACGCCACATGGACCTCCAGAAACTTGCTGGTAAGAAAGCACATGCAGATCCCCCCCGTGGCTGTGATCCGAATGGCCGCAGCAACGGTCAAAACGGCCGTAGCTGCAGGCGGCAGGCCTAGGACACAGCCACAAAGAAGAATCGCCTCTGTGCCCATTCGGATGAAGGAGCCGGAGCCACACAGCAAAAGGTCACAGCAGCAGCGGCCTGGCTCTCTGGGTGAGGCAGGTGGGAAGGAGCATCAGGGAGAGGATCTCCTCTGACCACCACGACAGCATCCCGAGAGACCAAATGTTTGGGGGAGCAGAATGAGTTACCCTTGGTAGGGACTCACTGCGCTCCTGCACAAAGATAGAATTGAAAAAAAAAACCCTTTTTAACGGATGCACTCCTTTTTATGGACTTTTAATGGACACTCAATCACATAAACACCTGACATATGTTTTACAAATGAACAGCTATTTAACCTGTATTACCATTTTAGAACAATTGGTTTTATTGTTTTAAATATGGTTTTACATACTGCACATATTTATTGTAATTCATTGTATATACTATGTCCACATGTGAATATTTTATCTAAAATGTAAATCATTGTTTGAAATAATTTGAACAAGTGTCAATAAAACTTTTTCGAAAAAAAAAAAAAAATCTGTTCTTATCAGTTTAATATCTGATACGTCCCCTACCCGGGGACCATATATTAAATTGCTTTTTGGAGCAGGGAGATGGAATAGGGGCTTGCTCCGCCCACTCCACGCATCGACCCGGTATTGCAGTACCTCCAGGAACGGTGCACCCCCCTCTCTCTATGTTTAATATGAAAAAGAGACTTAACTGAGTAGGTAGGCCGGTCTAGCAGCACTGACGAGTTTAGATCCATTTCAAGGTTGTTCAAGCACCCTTGAAAATGAGCAAATTATCTTTGTTTCCTATGAATTATTTTATACAACTTTAATTATTTTGCGAGCCTGATCCTAGAATTGCCCATGACTGCCAATGTACAATTGAGTAGCTATGTCAGCACTGTAGTGAGGTTGCACACTCTAGAAATCTGTGCTCATATACAGCAATCCTTCGTAATCCTTATTCATAGAGCAGGAAGCTGCATGCAAAGTTGTGACTCTGCAGATCCACAGCCTCATGCGGCGTGTGTGTGTTTGGATGATGTTTGGAAGGTGCACCATCGGTCCGGATGCCGTGTCTGTGAAAGACTTCCTTGGCTCGGATCTGTACAACTCATACTTACCTGGCAAGGGAGATACCATGATCAAGAAGGTGGTTCACCCAGGGCGAGGCTCAACCATTGCACTCCGGTTGTGCTGACCTCTGCGAATTCCCCAAATGTGGGAATCTTGATTGCATAATTTCTGGTAGTGGGGGACTGCGTTCGCGCTCTCCCCTGATAAGTTGTTGAAAGAAAACTAAACGCTTACTGAGGTTAGAAACCAAGTGAGAAATTGGTGAATTCTCCATTGACTCGTGTAGAGACGGATGTCCTTTTGAACACAAAACGGTCGTCTTATCTTTTGATAGAATGCAGCTCCAAGTTACTTCCTCGCATTGGACTCTGTGACACCGTGAGCGGGACTGACGCTGCAGAGGATCACTCCTTCAACTCCGACACTTTTCCGGTCATCGCTTCTCGGCCTTTTGGCTAAGATCAAGTGTAGTATCTGTTCTTATCAGTTTAATATCTGATACGTCCCCTACCCGGGGACCATATATTAAATTGCTTTTTGGAGCAGGGAGATGGAATAGGGGCTTGCTCCGTCCACTCCACGCATCGACCTGGTATTGCAGTACCTCCAGGAACGGTGCACCCCCCTCTCTCTATGTTTAATATGAAAAAGAGACTTAACTGAGTAGGTAGGCCGGTCTAGCAGCACTGACGAGTTTAGATCCATTTCAAGGTTGTTCAAGCACCCTTGAAAATGAGCAAATTATCTTTGTTTCCTATGAATTATTTTATACAACTTTAATTATTTTGCGAGCCTGATCCTAGAATTGCCCATGACTGCCAATGTACAATTGAGTAGCTATGTCAGCACTGTAGTGAGGTTGCACACTCTAGAAATCTGTGCTCATATACAGCAATCCTTTGTAATCCTTATTCATAGAGCAGGAAGCTGCATGCAAAGTTGTGACTCTGCAGATCCACAGCCTCATGCGGCGTGTGTGTGTTTGGATGATGTTTGGAAGGTGCACCATCGGTCCGGGTGCCGTGTCTGTGAAAGACTTCCTTGGCTCGGATCTGTACAACTCATACTTACCTGGCAAGGGAGATACCATGATCAAGAAGGTGGTTCACCCAGGGCGAGGCTCAACCATTGCACTCCGGTTGTGCTGACCTCTGCGAATTCCCCAAATGTGGGAATCTCGATTGCATAATTTCTGGTAGTGGGGGACTGCGTTCGCGCTCTCCCCTGATAAGTTGTTGAAAGAAAACTAAACGCTTACTGAGGTTAGAAACCAAGTGAGAAATTGCTGAATTCTCCATTGACTCGTGTAGAGACGGATGTCCTTTTGAACACAAAACGGTCGTCTTATCTTTTGATAGAATGCAGCTCCAAGTTACTTCCTCGCATTGGACTCTGTGACACCGTGAGCGGGACTGACGCTGCAGAGGATCACTCCTTCAACTCCGACACTTTTCCGGTCATCGCTTCTCGGCCTTTTGGCTAAGATCAAGTGTAGTATCTGTTCTTATCAGTTTAATATCTGATACGTCCCCTACCCGGGGACCATATATTAAATTGCTTTTTGGAGCAGGGAGATGGAATAGGGGCTTGCTCCGTCCACTCCACGCATCGACCCGGTATTGCAGTACCTCCAGGAACGGTGCACCCCCTCTATCTCTATGTTTAATATGAAAAAGAGGCTTAACTGAGTAGGTAGGCCGGTCTAGCAGCACTGACGAGTTTAGATCCATTTCAAGGTTGTTCAAGCACCCTTGAAAATGAGCAAATTATCTCTGTTTCCTATGAATTATTTTATACAACTTTAATTATTTTGCGAGCCTGATCCTAGAATTGCCCATGACTGCCAATGTACAATTGAGTAGCTATGTCAGCACTGTAGTGAGGTTGCACACTCTAGAAATCTGTGCTCATATACAGCAATCCTTTGTAATCCTTATTCATAGAGCAGGAAGCTGCATGCAAAGTTGTGACTCTGCAGATCCACAGCCTCATGCGGCGTGTGTGTGTTTGGATGATGTTTGGAAGGTGCACCATCGGTCCGGGTGCCGTGTCTGTGAAAGACTTCCTTGGCTCGGATCTGTACAACTCATACTTACCTGGCAAGGGAGATACCATGATCAAGAAGGTGGTTCACCCAGGGCGAGGCTCAACCATTGCACTCCGGTTGTGCTGACCTCTGCGAATTCCCCAAATGTGGGAATCTCGATTGCATAATTTCTGGTAGTGGGGGACTGCGTTCGCGCTCTCCCCTGATAAGTTGTTGAAAGAAAACTAAACGCTTACTGAGGTTAGAAACCAAGTGAGAAATTGGTGAATTCTCCATTGACTCGTGTAGAGACGGATGTCCTTTTGAACACAAAACGGTCGTCTTATCTTTTGATAGAATGCAGCTCCAAGTTACTTCCTCGCATTGGACTCTGTGACACCGTGAGCGGGACTGACGCTGCAGAGTATCACTCCTTCAACTCCGACACTTTTCCGGTCATCGCTTCTCGGCCTTTTGGCTAAGATCAAGTGTAGTATCTGTTCTTATCAGTTTAATATCTGATACGTCCCCTACCCGGGGACCATATATTAAATTGCTTTTTGGAGCAGGGAGATGGAATAGGGGCTTGCTTCGTCCACTCCACGCATCGCCCCGGTATTGCAGTACCTCCAGGAACGGTGCACCCCCTCTATCTCTATGTTTAATATGAAAAAGAGGCTTAACTGAGTAGGTAGGCCGGTCTAGCAGCACTGACGAGTTTAGATCCATTTCAAGGTTGTTCAAGCACCCTTGAAAATGAGCAAGCCATCTTTGTTTCCTATGAATTATATGATACAACTTTGGCCAGGGGGATTGAGTCACAGCAGATGGCAGGTTGCCTGTCTCAAGGAGAGCAGACATGCCCCCTGCTGGATCTTCATCAGTATCTCTAATCACCTGCGTCGAATAGGGGGGAAAGTGCAGCGTGACACGGTGTGAGATTTGCACCTTGGGGCGGCACACAAAGAGGGAGATTGTGGGGGCATAAGAGGTTTGGCATGAAGGACATTCCACAGCGGGGCTTGTCATAGAGATGAGTCCACAGGGTGTGTCTGAGAGGCTCTCGGTTGTCCTGCTATGGGTCACACGAGGGGATTGATCGCTCTTTTCATGCTTCATGCAAGGGTGCTGCCCACTGCCCTCCGGACCGCACCGCGGCCAAGGGGTCATTCTTCCCACGGGGGAGTAAAAGGGAAGCAGCACCTGTCTGCCTGTGTACTTGCAGCATTTC
The DNA here is from genome assembly GCF_027409825.1 of Scomber japonicus. NCBI lineage: Eukaryota > Metazoa > Chordata > Actinopteri > Scombriformes > Scombridae > Scomber > Scomber japonicus. The sequence goes on along the minus strand of NC_070579.1, from coordinate 41,577,349 downwards.
CACATTTTGACCCTTGCTCCTCTGGAACACCCGAGTAGGACGTTAGTCCTGTGGCTGGAAAGCCTGGAGCTCTTTGCCGCATTTCACAAAATCTAAAAACATGACAAGAAAAAGTTGGCGCCTTGCTCTTGCTGCGCGGTGTAGGGGAATGGGTGTGGCCTGGGATTCCTTTCACCATGTCGGGGCTCACCGTGAAGGGGGTGACTGGGACCACTGTTGTGTTCGTCTGCTGTTGGTGAGCGGGGCGTACTTACTCGGCTTTCTCTTCATCACGTACAAGTCTTTCGCCTTTTACTAAAGACTTCCGTGGAGAGGAACACCCACGAGTTAGATCTATTTTTGGCAGGCTTTGCCGTTTGGCAGAGTCTCATTGTGTTTGTGAAAAGACAAGCGGGCGGCCTTCCTCAGTAAGATGTGTTTTTCAGTGTCCGTTTTACTTTTGCCAACAAGGATGTTGAATCCATGAAGATGTCGAGGCTGGACTTCTCCAGAAAATTGATTCAAGGTACGTTGAAATTTAAGCCAGAAGACTTAAACTGCATTTTAACATTGCCATATAACAAGGGATTTGATTTAAGCTTTCAAACTGCTGTGTTGCTCAGAGAATTTTGGATAAGATTTGAAAATGTAAAACCCCAATTTGCTGTGTTCAATGTGGAGAAACTGACTGACAATACGTTGAAAACCGTTATTGTCAGAATGTTCAATGAAACAGTGAATGCAGATGACATTTGTTTGTGGCTGGGGAGATATTGCACTGTTAAAGGCCAGGCTACGAAAGTGAGAGATGAGGACGGCATCTGGAATTGCGCTTGGAGGGTCCCCATCCAACAATGGCAGGACCCCCAAGGCTTCCAGGGCTTGAAACATCTGCCGTCTATGGTAGTTCTGGGAGAGAACAGGGGCTATATCCATTACCAGGGCCAACCCAAACTCTGCCGCAAGTGTGGTGAGCATGGGCACCTGGTTGAAGCATGTCAGCAGATCGTATGTGGAAAATGCAGAGAAATTGGACCCACTTTTGAAGAGTGCACCAATGGCAGACGATGCAATCTTTGTGGGGAAACAAACCACCTGTTCAGAGATTGCCCAAAGTCATTTGCCAACAAATTGAAGGCTGCAAAAGTCACAGAAAAGAGAAAAGATGGCGGACAGACAGAACAGTTAGGAGAGCAAATTGAAGTTGCTGGGCAGGAAAATTCAAATCTCCCTCCAAATCCTGTGATTGGAAGAGAGGGAACAGGTGAGGAGGGAGTGAGGGAGGGGCCTGCATTTACCCCTCCAATGGAGAGTACTCCAGAGGATGGGGTGGTGCAGGCAGAAGGCGGAGCTAGTAAGGAAGACCAACCACAGGATGATAGTGAAGATGCCTCCCTCCCCAATGCCCAGCAAACTAAGAGGCCTTTGTCTGAATTGTCCTCGGATTCTCCCATTGTGTTGGAGAAGAAGGGAAGAGTTGCGGCTCACTCAGACAGTTCATCTGTGGAGGAGCCCAGAGTCTTCCCTTCCGATTCACCCAATGAGGTTTCTTTTTTAACAATTGCTCTGCAATCGACCCCCAGGGACTCCAAATTAAATGCAACATTGCAGCAGAGGCCAACCCCCAGAGTCCCAAAGGGGAACAGAGCTCAAACCCTTCATTTTTCACCCGCAGAGATGAAGGAAGAGCTCTGTTCACAAGAAATTACCTAACTGTTTTTTAAATGTGTTTTTAACACCCTCTGAGTCTTTTAAAATGTCTTACCTGTTGTTTTTAACCATACTCATGACACTGACCTTCTCTACCATTAATGTGAGAAGTGTGAAGTCGAGAGTTAGAGCCCAGAGTGTTTTACCCTTTTTAAGTTCCTTTAAGTCAGATGTGTTTTTATTGCAGGAATGCAGCCTACCGTTTTTAAAACATTACAGACAGTGGGAGGAGATGTGGCCAAAAATGTCAATATGGAGTGGATCCAATCAAAACAAAAATGACGGAGTGGCCATTTTAATCAAAAACCCTCAAGCTCTGGTGAAGGGCAGCACTGTGGTGAGAGACAGTCGGGCACTTTTAGCACATTTGGCTTTTATGGGACAGGATTTCAACCTTTTAAATATTTACGGTTTTAACGACAAGAACGACAGGTATGACCTTTTAGAAGACTTGCAGTCCCACATGCTAGGTAGGGCACCTTTAGTTGTAGGGGGGGATTTTAACTGTATTCTAAGTAGGGAGGATAGGAGGAGAGCAGGGGAAGATTTTAAAGTAGACAAAACATCGGTTTTATTGCAGGGCATTTGTAGAGATTTTAAACTTCAGGACTGTTTTAAAATCATGCATCCCAGAGAGGAGGGCTTCACCTGGTTCGGTGGTGATGGCACCAGAGCCTCTCCCATAGATTATGTTTTTACACGGGACTGCCCACCCACCGATGCTAGATTAACTCCTGTTTTCTTCTCCGATCACCTTATGCTCTCTTGCACCCTTTCACTCTCTTCGGGCGTGACATCAGGAAGTGGTCTGTGGAAACTCAACTGCTCCCTTTTAGAAGATAGGGAGTTAGTTAGGCAGTTCAGGGAGCGGTACAAAGAGTGGCAGACCCTTCAAGACTTCTACGAAACACGTGCACACTGGTGGGAAATGGTGAAGGGAAAGACGCAGACTTTCTTTAGGCAGGCAGGTAAGAAACGAAAGAACAGGGAATACAGACGCATGATGGGACTGCAGAAACGACTACAACGTTATTTTAACCTAAACCAGATTGGCATGGATTTTAATGATGAAATTAAGCAAGTTAAAAAAGAGATGTCAGTTTTATCAGAAATTAAAAGCAAAGGTGTCATTTTAAGGAGCAGAGAACGGGAAATAGAGGAGGGTGAAAAGTGCACACGGTATTTTTTCAGGAAAATTATGAATAAAGGGGGGGGGGGCATTACAAAGCTGAAAAAAGAAGATGGTGCACAACTGAAACAATGGGCGATATTAAAGAAACAATTGAAACATTTTATTCAAACCTGTACAAAGAAAAACCTGTAAAAATGGACATCATGACCGAAGTTTTAAAATTCATTGTAAAAACAGTAAACAAAAGTGTGCTTTTATCCCAGGATTTTACTTTTTTAGAGTTAAATAAATGTATGACTGGTTTTAAAAAAGGGAAGTCCCCTGGACAAGATGGACTTCCCTTGGAGTTTTATTTGACTTTTTGGGACATTTTAGCACCTGATTTGATTACTGTTTTTATGGATTTTGAACGACTTGAGCATGAGGAGTTGCAGATTTTAACTAACCACAGATCACTTGTCTCCGTTGTGCAGGAGCGGGAACCAGTGAGTCCGGTGCGCGGGCTCGCACCCGGCGAGCCCACAACAGTTTGGCGCAACGTCAACCATCCTGCTCTCCCTAACAGACTCCGGGACCTGTCATGGATGGTGGCTCATGAGATCCTCCCGGTCAGGTCCGTCATGCACTCCCGGGGCATGTCAACGCACTCAACCTGCCCCCGACCTGGTTGTGGCGCGCCTGAGTCGGTGAGGCATCTGCTCTGGGAGTGCAGTGCTGCTGTAGACCAGTGGGCAACGGCCGGCTCCTTGCAATTCCCGTACTTACCAGCAAGGGAGGTCCTCACAGCACAACTAGTGCTATATGGGGTGAGCCAGCAAAAAATACCATCCAAAGACTTTGCAAAACAGTGGCTCACCCTAGCCGCCATCAAAGACGCCACATGGACCTCCAGAAACTTGCTGGTAAGAAAGCACATGCAGATCCCCCCCGTGGCTGTGATCCGAATGGCCGCACCAACGGTCAAAACGGCCGTAGCTGCAGGCAGCAGGCCTAGGACACAGCCACAAAGAAGAATCGCCTCTGTGCCCATTCGGATGAAGGAGCCGGAGCCACACAGCAAAAGGTCACAGCAGCAGCGGCCTGGCTCTCTGGGTGACGCAGGTGGGAAGGAGCATCAGGGAGAGGATCTCCTCTGACCACCACGACAGCATCCCGAGAGACCAAATGTTTGGGGGAGCAGAATGAGTTACCCTTGGTAGGGACTCACTGCGCTCCTGCACAAAGATAGAATTGAAAAAAAAAACCCTTTTTAACGGATGCACTCCTTTTTATGGACTTTTAATGGACACTCAATCACATAAACACCTGACATATGTTTTACAAATGAACAGCTATTTAACCTGTATTACCATTTTAGAACAATTGGTTTTATTGTTTTAAATATGGTTTTACATACTGCACATATTTATTGTAATTCATTGTATATACTATGTCCACATGTGAATATTTTATCTAAAATGTAAATCATTGTTTGAAATAATTTGAACGAGTGTCAATAAAACTTTTTCGAAAAAAAAAAAAAAAATCTGTTCTTATCAGTTTAATATCTGATACGTCCCCTACCCGGGGACCATATATTAAATTGCTTTTTGGAGCAGGGAGATGGAATAGGGGCTTGCTCCGTCCACTCCATGCATCGACCCGGTATTGCAGTACCTCCAGGAACGGTGCACTCCCCTCTCTCTATGTTTAATATGAAAAAGAGACTTAACTGAGTAGGTAGGCCGGTCTAGCAGCACTGACGAGTTTAGATCCATTTCAAGGTTGTTCAAGCACCCTTGAAAATGAGCAAATTATCTTGACTCATGACTGCCAATGTACAATTGAGTAGCTATGTCAGCACTGTAGTGAGGTTGCACACTCTAGAAATCTGTGCTCATATACAGCAATCCTTTGTAATCCTTATTCATAGAGCAGGAAGCTGCATGCAAAGTTGTGACTCTGCAGATCCACAGCCTCATGCGGCGTGTGTGTGTTTGGATGATGTTTGGAAGGTGCACCATCGGTCCGGGTGCCGTGTCTGTGAAAGAGGTCCTTGGCTCGGATCTGTACAACTCATACTTACCTGGCAAGGGAGATACCATGATCAAGAAGGTGGTTCACCCAGGGCGAGGCTCAACCATTGCACTCCGGTTGTGCTGACCTCTGCGAATTCCCCAAATGTGGGAATCTCGATTACATAATTTCTGGTAGTGGGGGACTGCGTTCGCGCTCTCCCCTGATAAATTGTTGAAAGAAAACTAAACGCTTACTGAGGTTAGAAACCAAGTGAGAAATTGGTGAATTCTCCATTGACTCGTGTAGAGACGGATGTCCTTTTGAACACAAAACGGTCGTCTTATCTTTTGATAGAATGCAGCTCCAAGTTACTTCCTCGCATTGGACTCTGTGACACCGTGAGCGGGACTGACGCTGCAGAGGATCACTCCTTCAACTCCGACACTTTTCCGGTCATCGCTTCTCGGCCTTTTGGCTAAGATCAAGTGTAGTATCTGTTCTTATCAGTTTAATATCTGATACGTCCCCTACCCGGGGACCATATATTAAATTGCTTTTTGGAGCAGGGAGATGGAATAGGGGCTTGCTCCGTCCACTCCACGCATCGACCCGGTATTGCAGTACCTCCAGGAACGGTGCACCCCCCTCTCTCTATGTTTAATATGAAAAAGAGGCTTAACTGAGTAGGTAGGCCGGTCTAGCAGCACTGACGAGTTTAGATCCATTTCAAGGTTGTTCAAGCACCCTTGAAAATGAGCAAATTATCTTTGTTTCCTATGAATTATTTTATACAACTTTAATTATTTTGCGAGCCTGATCCTAGAATTGCCCATGACTGCCAATGTACAATTGAGTAGCTATGTCAGCACTGTAGTGAGGTTGCACACTCTAGAAATCTGTGCTCATATACAGCAATCCTTTGTAATCCTTATTCATAGAGCAGGAAGCTGCATGCAAAGTTGTGACTCTGCAGATCCACAGCCTCATGCGGCGTGTGTGTGTTTGGATGATGTTTGGAAGGTGCACCATCGGTCCGGGTGCCGTGTCTGTGAAAGACGTCCTTGGCTCGGATCTGTACAACTCATACTTACCTGGCAAGGGAGATACCATGATCAAGAAGGTGGTTCACCCAGGGCGAGGCTCAACCATTGCACTCCGGTTGTGCTGACCTCTGCGAATTCCCCAAATGCGGGAATCTCGATTGCATAATTTCTGGTAGTGGGGGACTTGTTCGCGCTCTCCCCTGATAAATTGTTGAAAGAAAACTAAACGCTTACTGAGGTGAGAAATTGGTGAATTCTCCATTGACTCGTGTAGAGACGGATGTCCTTTTGAACACAAAACGGTCGTCTTATCTTTTGATAGAATGCAGCTCCAAGTTACTTCCTCGCATTGGACTCTGTGACACCGTGAGCGGGACTGACGCTGCAGAGGATCACTCCTTCAACTCCGACACTTTTCCGGTCATCGCTTCTCGGCCTTTTGGCTAAGATCAAGTGTAGTATCTGTTCTTATCAGTTTAATATCTGATACGTCCCCTACCCGGGGACCATATATTAAATTGCTTTTTGGACCAGGGAGATGGAATAGGGGCTTGCTCCGTCCACTCCACGCATCGACCCGGTATTGCAGTACCTCCAGGAACGGTGCACCCCCCTCTCTCTATGTTTAATATGAAAAAGAGGCTTAACTGAGTAGGTAGGCCGGTCTAGCAGCACTGACGAGTTTAGATCCATTTCAAGGTTGTTCAAGCACCCTTGAAAATGAGCAAGTTATCTTTGTTTCCTATGAATTATTTGATACAACTTTGGCCAGGGGGATTGAGTCACAGCAGATGGCAGGTTGCCTGTCTCAAGGAGAGCAGACATGCCCCCTGCTGGATCTTCATCAGTATCTCTAATCACCTGCGTCGAATAGGGGGGAAAGTGCAGCGTGACACGGTGTGAGATTTGCACCTTGGGGCGGCACACAAAGAGGGAGATTGTGGGGGCATAAGAGGTTTGGCATGAAGGACATTCCACAGCGGGGCTTGTCATAGAGATGAGTCCACAGGGTGTGTCTGAGAGGCTCTCGGTTGTCCTGCTATGGGTCACACGAGGGGATTGATCGCTCTTTTCATGCTTCATGCAAGGGTGCTGCCCACTGCCCTCCGGACCGCACCGCGGCCAAGGGGTCATTCTTCCCACGGGGGAGTAAAAGGGAAGCAGCACCTGTCTGCCTGTGTACTTGCAGCATTTCCACATTTTGACCCTTGCTCCTCTGGAACACCCGAGTAGGACGTTAGTCCTGTGGCTGGAAAGCCTGGAGCTCTTTGCCGCATTTCACAAAATCTAAAAACATGACAAGAAAAAGTTGGCGCCTTGCTCTTGCTGCGCGGTGTAGGGGAATGGGTGTGGCCTGGGATTCCTTTCACCATGTCGGGGCTCACCATGAAGGGGGTGACTGGGACCACTGTTGTGTTCGTCTGCTGTTGGTGAGCGGGGCGTACTTACTCGGCTTTCTCTTCATCACGTACAAGTCTTTCGCCTTTTACTAAAGACTTCCGTGGAGAGGAACACCCACGAGTTAGATCTATTTTTGGCAGGGTTTGCCGTTTGGCAGAGTCTCATTGTGTTTGTGAAAAGACAAGCGGCCGGCCTTCCTCAGTAAGACGTGTTTTTCAGTGTCCGTTTTACTTTTGCCAACAAGGATGTTGAATCCATGAAGATGTCGAGGCTGGACTTCTCCAGAAAATTGATTCAAGGTACGTTGAAATTTAAGCCAGAAGACTTAAACTGCATTTTAACATTGCCATATAACAAGGGATTTGATTTAAGCTTTCAAACTGCTGTGTTGCTCAGAGAATTTTGGATAAGATTTGAAAATGTAAAACCCCAATTTGCTGTGTTCAATGTGGAGAAACTGACTGACAATACGTTGAAAACCGTTATTGTCAGAATGTTCAATGAAACAGTGAATGCAGATGACATTTGTTTGTGGCTGGGGAGATATTGCACTGTTAAAGGCCAGGCTACGAAAGTGAGAGATGAGGACGGCATCTGGAATTGCGCTTGGAGGGTCCCCATCCAACAATGGCAGGACCCCCAAGGCTTCCAGGGCTTGAAACATCTGCCGTCTATGGTAGTTCTGGGAGAGAACAGGGGCTATATCCATTACCAGGGCCAACCCAAACTCTGCCGCAAGTGTGGTGAGCATGGGCACCTGGTTGAAGCATGTCAGCAGATCGTATGTGGAAAATGCAGAGAAATTGGACCCACTTTTGAAGAGTGCACCAATGGCAGACGATGCAATCTTTGTGGGGAAACAAACCACCTGTTCAGAGATTGCCCAAAGTCATTTGCCAACAAATTGAAGGCTGCAAAAGTCACAGAAAAGAGAAAAGATGGCGGACAGACAGAACAGTTAGGAGAGCAAATTGAAGTTGATGGGCAGGAAAATTCAAATCTCCCTCCAAATCCTGTGATTGGAAGAGAGGGAACAGGTGAGGAGGGAGTGAGGGAGGGGCCTGCATTTACCCCTCCAATGGAGAGTAGTCCAGAGGATGGGGTGGTGCAGGCAGAAGGCGGAGCTAGTAAGGAAGACCAACCACAGGATGATAGTGAAGATGCCTCCCTCCCCAATGCCCAGCAAACTAAGAGGCCTTTGTCTGAATTGTCCTCGGATTCTCCCATTGTGTTGGAGAAGAAGGGAAGAGTTGCGGCTCACTCAGACAGTTCATCTGTGGAGGAGCCCAGAGTCTTCCCTTCCGATTCACCCAATGAGGTTTCTTTTTTAACAATTGCTCTGCAATCGACCCCCAGGGACTCCAAATTAAATGCAACATTGCAGCAGAGGCCAACCCCCAGAGTCCCAAAGGGGAACAGAGCTCAAACCCTTCATTTTTCACCCGCAGAGATGAAGGAAGAGCTCTGTTCACAAGAAATTACCTAACTGTTTTTTAAATGTGTTTTTAACACCCTCTGAGTCTTTTAAAATGTCTTACCTGTTGTTTTTAACCATACTCATGACACTGACCTTCTCTACCATTAATGTGAGAAGTGTGAAGTCGAGAGTTAGAGCCCAGAGTGTTTTACCCTTTTTAAGTTCCTTTAAGTCAGATGTGTTTTTATTGCAGGAATGCAGCCTACCGTTTTTAAAACATTACAGACAGTGGGAGGAGATGTGGCCAAAAATGTCAATATGGAGTGGATCCAATCAAAACAAAAATGACGGAGTGGCCATTTTAATCAAAAACCCTCAAGCTCTGGTGAAGGGCAGCACTGTGGTGAGAGACAGTCGGGCACTTTTAGCACATTTGGCTTTTATGGGACAGGATTTCAACCTTTTAAATATTTACGGTTTTAACGACAAGAACGACAGGTATGACCTTTTAGAAGACTTGCAGTCCCACTTGCTAGGTAGGGCACCTTTAGTTGTAGGGGGGGATTTTAACTGTATTCTAAGTAGGGAGGATAGGAGGAGAGCAGGGGAAGATTTTAAAGTAGACAAAACATCGGTTTTATTGCAGGGCATTTGTAGAGATTTTAAACTTCAGGACTGTTTTAAAATCATGCATCCCAGAGAGGAGGGCTTCACCTGGTTCGGTGGTGATGGCACCAGAGCCTCTCGCATAGATTATGTTTTTACACGGGACTGCCCACCCACCGATGCTAGATTAACTCCTGTTTTCTTCTCCGATCACCTTATGCTCTCTTGCACCCTTTCACTCTCTTCGGGCGTGACATCAGGAAGTGGTCTGTGGAAACTCAACTGCTCCCTTTTAGAAGATAGGGAGTTAGTTAGGCAGTTCAGGGAGCGGTACAAAGAGTGGCAGACCCTTCAAGACTTCTACGAAACACGTGCACACTGGTGGGAAATGGTGAAGGGAAAGACGCAGACTTTCTTTAGGCAGGCAGGTAAGAAACGAAAGAACAGGGAATACAGACGCATGATGGGACTGCAGAAACGACTACAACGTTATTTTAACCTAAACCAGATTGGCATGGATTTTAATGATGAAATTAAGCAAGTTAAAAAAGAGATGTCAGTTTTATCAGAAATTAAAAGCAAAGGTGTCATTTTAAGGAGCAGAGAACGGGAAATAGAGGAGGGTGAAAAGTGCACACGGTATTTTTTCAGGAAAATTATGAATAAAGGGGGGGGGGCATTACAAAGCTGAAAAAAGAAGATGGTGCACAACTGAAACAATGGGCGATATTAAAGAAACAATTGAAACATTTTATTCAAACCTGTACAAAGAAAAACCTGTAAAAATGGACATCATGACCGAAGTTTTAAAATTCATTGTAAAAACAGTAAACAAAAGTGTGCTTTTATCCCAGGATTTTACTTTTTTAGAGTTAAATAAATGTATGACTGGTTTTAAAAAAGGGAAGTCCCCTGGACAAGATGGACTTCCCTTGGAGTTTTATTTGACTTTTTGGGACATTTTAGCACCTGATTTGATTACTGTTTTTATGGATTTTGAACGACTTGAGCATGAGGAGTTGCAGATTTTAACTAACCACAGATCACTTGTCTCCGTTGTGCAGGAGCGGGAACCAGTGAGTCCGGTGCGCGGGCTCGCACCCGGCGAGCCCACAACAGTTTGGCGCAACGTCAACCATCCTGCTCTCCCTAACAGACTCCGGGACCTGTCATGGATGGTGGCTCATGAGATCCTCCCGGTCAGGTCCGTCATGCACTCCCGGGGCATGTCAACGCACTCAACCTGCCCCCGACCTGGTTGTGGCGCGCCTGAGTCGGTGAGGCATCTGCTCTGGGAGTGCAGTGCTGCTGTAGACCAGTGGGCAACGGCCGGCTCCTTGCAATTCCCGTACTTACCAGCAAGGGAGGTCCTCACAGCACAACTAGTGCTATATGGGGTGAGCCAGCAAAAAATACCATCCAAAGACTTTGCAAAACAGTGGCTCACCCTAGCCGCCATCAAAGACGCCACATGGACCTCCAGAAACTTGCTGGTAAGAAAGCACATGCAGATCCCCCCCGTGGCTGTGATCCGAATGGCCGCACCAACGGTCAAAACGGCCGTAGCTGCAGGCAGCAGGCCTAGGACACAGCCACAAAGAAGAATCGCCTCTGTGCCCATTCGGATGAAGGAGCCGGAGCCACACAGCAAAAGGTCACAGCAGCAGCGGCCTGGCTCTCTGGGTGACGCAGGTGGGAAGGAGCATCAGGGAGAGGATCTCCTCTGACCACCACGACAGCATCCCGAGAGACCAAATGTTTGGGGGAGCAGAATGAGTTACCCTTGGTAGGGACTCACTGCGCTCCTGCACAAAGATAGAATTGAAAAAAAAAACCCTTTTTAACGGATGCACTCCTTTTTATGGACTTTTAATGGACACTCAATCACATAAACACCTGACATATGTTTTACAAATGAACAGCTATTTAACCTGTATTACCATTTTAGAACAATTGGTTTTATTGTTTTAAATATGGTTTTACATACTGCACATATTTATTGTAATTCATTGTATATACTATGTCCACATGTGAATATTTTATCTAAAATGTAAATCATTGTTTGAAATAATTTGAACGAGTGTCAATAAAACTTTTTCGAAAAAAAAAAAAAAAATCTGTTCTTATCAGTTTAATATCTGATACGTCCCCTACCTGGGGACCATATATTAAATTGCTTTTTGGAGCAGGGAGATGGAATAGGGGCTTGCTCCGTCCACTCCATGCATCGACCCGGTATTGCAGTACCTCCAGGAACGGTGCACTCCCCTCTCTCTATGTTTAATATGAAAAAGAGACTTAACTGAGTAGGTAGGCCGGTCTAGCAGCACTGACGAGTTTAGATCCATTTCAAGGTTGTTCAAGCACCCTTGAAAATGAGCAAATTATCTTGACTCATGACTGCCAATGTACAATTGAGTAGCTATGTCAGCACTGTAGTGAGGTTGCACACTCTAGAAATCTGTGCTCATATACAGCAATCCTTTGTAATCCTTATTCATAGAGCAGGAAGCTGCATGCAAAGTTGTGACTCTGCAGATCCACAGCCTCATGCGGCGTGTGTGTGTTTGGATGATGTTTGGAAGGTGCACCATCGGTCCGGGTGCCGTGTCTGTGAAAGACGTCCTTGGCTCGGATCTGTACAACTCATACTTACCTGGCAAGGGAGATACCATGATCAAGAAGGTGGTTCACCCAGGGCGAGGCTCAACCATTGCACTCCGGTTGTGCTGACCTCTGCGAATTCCCCAAATGTGGGAATCTCGATTACATAATTTCTGGTAGTGGGGGACTGCGTTCGCGCTCTCCCCTGATAAATTGTTGAAAGAAAACTAAACGCTTACTGAGGTTAGAAACCAAGTGAGAAATTGGTGAATTCTCCATTGACTCGTGTAGAGGCGGATGTCCTTTTGAACACAAAACGGTCGTCTTATCTTTTGATAGAATGCAGCTCCAAGTTACTTCCTCGCATTGGACTCTGTGACACCGTGAGCGGGACTGACGCTGCAGAGGATCACTCCTTCAACTCCGACACTTTTCCGGTCATCGCTTCTCGGCCTTTTGGCTAAGATCAAGTGTAGTATCTGTTCTTATCAGTTTAATATCTGATACGTCCCCTACCCGGGGACCATATATTAAATTGCTTTTTGGAGCAGGGAGATGGAATAGGGGCTTGCTCCGTCCACTCCACGCATCGACCCGGTATTGCAGTACCTCCAGGAACGGTGCACCCCCCTCTCTCTATGTTTAATATGAAAAAGAGGCTTAACTGAGTAGGTAGGCCGGTCTAGCAGCACTGACGAGTTTAGATCCATTTCAAGGTTGTTCAAGCACCCTTGAAAATGAGCAAATTATCTTTGTTTCCTATGAATTATTTTATACAACTTTAATTATTTTGCGAGCCTGATCCTAGAATTGCCCATGACTGCCAATGTACAATTGAGTAGCTATGTCAGCACTGTAGTGAGGTTGCACACTCTAGAAATCTGTGCTCATATACAGCAATCCTTTGTAATCCTTATTCATAGAGCAGGAAGCTGCATGCAAAGTTGTGACTCTGCAGATCCACAGCCTCATGCGGCGTGTGTGTGTTTGGATGATGTTTGGAAGGTGCACCATCGGTCCGGGTGCTGTGTCTGTGAAAGACGTCCTTGGCTCGGATCTGTACAACTCATACTTACCTGGCAAGGGAGATACCATGATCAAGAAGGTGGTTCACCCAGGGCGAGGCTCAACCATTGCACTCCGGTTGTGCTGACCTCTGCGAATTCCCCAAATGCGGGAATCTCGATTGCATAATTTCTGGTAGTGGGGGACTTGTTCGCGCTCTCCCCTGATAAATTGTTGAAAGAAAACTAAACGCTTACTGAGGTGAGAAATTGGTGAATTCTCCATTGACTCGTGTAGAGACGGATGTCCTTTTGAACACAAAACGGTCGTCTTATCTTTTGATAGAATGCAGCTCCAAGTTACTTCCTCGCATTGGACTCTGTGACACCGTGAGCGGGACTGACGCTGCAGAGGATCACTCCTTCAACTCCGACACTTTTCCGGTCATCGCTTCTCGGCCTTTTGGCTAAGATCAAGTGTAGTATCTGTTCTTATCAGTTTAATATCTGATACGTCCCCTACCCGGGGACCATATATTAAATTGCTTTTTGGAGCAGGGAGATGGAATAGGGGCTTGCTCCGTCCACTCCACGCATCGACCCGGTATTGCAGTACCTCCAGGAACGGTGCACCCCCCTCTCTCTATGTTTAATATGAAAAAGAGGCTTAACTGAGTAGGTAGGCCGGTCTAGCAGCACTGACGAGTTTAGATCCATTTCAAGGTTGTTCAAGCACCCTTGAAAATGAGCAAGTTATCTTTGTTTCCTATGAATTATTTGATACAACTTTGGCCAGGGGGATTGAGTCACAGCAGATGGCAGGTTGCCTGTCTCAAGGAGAGCAGACATGCCCCCTGCTGGATCTTCATCAGTATCTCTAATCACCTGCGTCGAATAGGGGGGAAAGTGCAGCGTGACACGGTGTGAGATTTGCACCTTGGGGCGGCACACAAAGAGGGAGATTGTGGGGGCATAAGAGGTTTGGCATGAAGGACATTCCACAGCGGGGCTTGTCATAGAGATGAGTCCACAGGGTGTGTCTGAGAGGCTCTCGGTTGTCCTGCTATGGGTCACACGAGGGGATTGATCGCTCTTTTCATGCTTCATGCAAGGGTGCTGCCCACTGCCCTCCGGACCGCACCGCGGCCAAGGGGTCATTCTTCCCACGGGGGAGTAAAAGGGAAGCAGCACCTGTCTGCCTGTGTACTTGCAGCATTTCCACATTTTGACCCTTGCTCCTCTGGAACACCCGAGTAGGACGTTAGTCCTGTGGCTGGAAAGCCTGGAGCTCTTTGCCGCATTTCACAAAATCTAAAAACATGACAAGAAAAAGTTGGCGCCTTGCTCTTGCTGCGCGGTGTAGGGGAATGGGTGTGGCCTGGGATTCCTTTCACCATGTCGGGGCTCACCATGAAGGGGGTGACTGGGACCACTGTTGTGTTCGTCTGCTGTTGGTGAGCGGGGCGTACTTACTCGGCTTTCTCTTCATCACGTACAAGTCTTTCGCCTTTTACTAAAGACTTCCGTGGAGAGGAACACCCACGAGTTAGATCTATTTTTGGCAGGGTTTGCCGTTTGGCAGAGTCTCATTGTGTTTGTGAAAAGACAAGCGGCCGGCCTTCCTCAGTAAGACGTGTTTTTCAGTGTCCGTTTTACTTTTGCCAACAAGGATGTTGAATCCATGAAGATGTCGAGGCTGGACTTCTCCAGAAAATTGATTCAAGGTACGTTGAAATTTAAGCCAGAAGACTTAAACTGCATTTTAACATTGCCATATAACAAGGGATTTGATTTAAGCTTTCAAACTGCTGTGTTGCTCAGAGAATTTTGGATAAGATTTGAAAATGTAAAACCCCAATTTGCTGTGTTCAATGTGGAGAAACTGACTGACAATACGTTGAAAACCGTTATTGTCAGAATGTTCAATGAAACAGTGAATGCAGATGACATTTGTTTGTGGCTGGGGAGATATTGCACTGTTAAAGGCCAGGCTACGAAAGTGAGAGATGAGGACGGCATCTGGAATTGCGCTTGGAGGGTCCCCATCCAACAATGGCAGGACCCCCAAGGCTTCCAGGGCTTGAAACATCTGCCGTCTATGGTAGTTCTGGGAGAGAACAGGGGCTATATCCATTACCAGGGCCAACCCAAACTCTGCCGCAAGTGTGGTGAGCATGGGCACCTGGTTGAAGCATGTCAGCAGATCGTATGTGGAAAATGCAGAGAAATTGGACCCACTTTTGAAGAGTGCACCAATGGCAGACGATGCAATCTTTGTGGGGAAACAAACCACCTGTTCAGAGATTGCCCAAAGTCATTTGCCAACAAATTGAAGGCTGCAAAAGTCACAGAAAAGAGAAAAGATGGCGGACAGACAGAACAGTTAGGAGAGCAAATTGAAGTTGATGGGCAGGAAAATTCAAATCTCCCTCCAAATCCTGTGATTGGAAGAGAGGGAACAGGTGAGGAGGGAGTGAGGGAGGGGCCTGCATTTACCCCTCCAATGGAGAGTAGTCCAGAGGATGGGGTGGTGCAGGCAGAAGGCGGAGCTAGTAAGGAAGACCAACCACAGGATGATAGTGAAGATGCCTCCCTCCCCAATGCCCAGCAAACTAAGAGGCCTTTGTCTGAATTGTCCTCGGATTCTCCCATTGTGTTGGAGAAGAAGGGAAGAGTTGCGGCTCACTCAGACAGTTCATCTGTGGAGGAGCCCAGAGTCTTCCCTTCCGATTCACCCAATGAGGTTTCTTTTTTAACAATTGCTCTGCAATCGACCCCCAGGGACTCCAAATTAAATGCAACATTGCAGCAGAGGCCAACCCCCAGAGTCCCAAAGGGGAACAGAGCTCAAACCCTTCATTTTTCACCCGCAGAGATGAAGGAAGAGCTCTGTTCACAAGAAATTACCTAACTGTTTTTTAAATGTGTTTTTAACACCCTCTGAGTCTTTTAAAATGTCTTACCTGTTGTTTTTAACCATACTCATGACACTGACCTTCTCTACCATTAATGTGAGAAGTGTGAAGTCGAGAGTTAGAGCCCAGAGTGTTTTACCCTTTTTAAGTTCCTTTAAGTCAGATGTGTTTTTATTGCAGGAATGCAGCCTACCGTTTTTAAAACATTACAGACAGTGGGAGGAGATGTGGCCAAAAATGTCAATATGGAGTGGATCCAATCAAAACAAAAATGACGGAGTGGCCATTTTAATCAAAAACCCTCAAGCTCTGGTGAAGGGCAGCACTGTGGTGAGAGACAGTCGGGCACTTTTAGCACATTTGGCTTTTATGGGACAGGATTTCAACCTTTTAAATATTTACGGTTTTAACGACAAGAACGACAGGTATGACCTTTTAGAAGACTTGCAGTCCCACATGCTAGGTAGGGCACCTTTAGTTGTAGGGGGGGATTTTAACTGTATTCTAAGTAGGGAGGATAGGAGGAGAGCAGGGGAAGATTTTAAAGTAGACAAAACATCGGTTTTATTGCAGGGCATTTGTAGAGATTTTAAACTTCAGGACTGTTTTAAAATCATGCA
The DNA here is from genome assembly GCF_027409825.1 of Scomber japonicus. Lineage (NCBI taxonomy): Eukaryota > Metazoa > Chordata > Actinopteri > Scombriformes > Scombridae > Scomber > Scomber japonicus. The sequence continues at coordinate 41,560,920 of NC_070579.1, read as the reverse complement.
TCCCAGAGAGGAGGGCTTCACCTGGTTCGGTGGTGATGGCACCAGAGCCTCTCGCATAGATTATGTTTTTACACGGGACTGCCCACCCACCGATGCTAGATTAACTCCTGTTTTCTTCTCCGATCACCTTATGCTCTCTTGCACCCTTTCACTCTCTTCGGGCGTGACATCAGGAAGTGGTCTGTGGAAACTCAACTGCTCCCTTTTAGAAGATAGGGAGTTAGTTAGGCAGTTCAGGGAGCGGTACAAAGAGTGGCAGACCCTTCAAGACTTCTACGAAACACGTGCACACTGGTGGGAAATGGTGAAGGGAAAGACGCAGACTTTCTTTAGGCAGGCAGGTAAGAAACGAAAGAACAGGGAATACAGACGCATGATGGGACTGCAGAAACGACTACAACGTTATTTTAACCTAAACCAGATTGGCATGGATTTTAATGAGGAAATTAAGCAAGTTAAAAAAGAGATGTCAGTTTTATCAGAAATTAAAAGCAAAGGTGTCATTTTAAGGAGCAGAGAACGGGAAATAGAGGAGGGTGAAAAGTGCACACGGTATTTTTTCAGGAAAATTATGAATAAAGGGGGGGGGGGGGGGGCATTACAAAGCTGAAAAAAGAAGATGGGTGCACAACTGAAACAATGGGCGATATTAAAGAAACAATTGAAACATTTTATTCAAACCTGTACAAAGAAAAACCTGTAAAAATGGACATCATGACCGAAGTTTTAAAATTCATTGTAAAAACAGTAAACAAAAGTGTGCTTTTATCCCAGGCTTTTACTTTTTTAGAGTTAAATAAATGTATGACTGGTTTTAAAAAAGGGAAGTCCCCTGGACAAGATGGACTTCCCTTGGAGTTTTATTTGACTTTTTGGGACATTTTAGCACCTGATTTGATTACTGTTTTTATGGATTTTGAACGACTTGACCGGCTTCCTGACAGTTTTAGAGTAGGGATAGTGACTCTCCTTTATAAACACAATGACAAGACTGACCTGAAAAACTGGAGACCAATCACGCTTTTAAACTTTGACTGTAAACTTTTTAGCAAACTTTTAGCGACACGTATGTCTATGTTTTTAGAAGACGTGATTCACCCGGATCAAGCCTGTGCCATCCTGGGGAGGAAGATCACTGACAGCCTCGTACTGATCAGAGACACCATCTGTTACGCGAGAGACAGAAACATCCGGCTAGTAGTACTAAATTTAGATTTTGAGAAAGCATTTGATCGGGTCTCGCACCAGTACCTCTTCCAGGTCCTGCGAAAAATGGGGTTCCCGGAAAGATTTATAGCTTGGGTGGGATTGCTGTACCGGTGGGTGGGATTAACTGCGGTGTCCGTCAGGGGTGTCCGTTATCTGCCCTCCTCTACATCATCTGCATAGAACCACTGGCACAGGTCTTGAGAAAGGACCAACGAATCAATGGGGTAGGACTGCCGGGGAGTGGGGGACTGGAAAACAGGTGTAACCTATACATGGACGACGTGAATATTTTATGTACCGACCTTTTATCTGTCAACAGGACCCTGGACTTGACTGACTGGTTTGGACAGGCCTCTGGGTCGAAATTAAATAGAGAAAAGACCCAAGCCCAATTTTATGGACCATGGACGGCGACTGAGACGACAGGACTCCCCCTGACTGTGACCCAGACTGACCAAAAATACTGGGAATTAAATTTGACAGGGAGGGGGAAGGGAAAACAAATTGGCCAGACGTGGTAGGGAAAGTCAGACAAAGACTAGGATACTGGGGACTTAGAGGACTGACCATGGAAGGAAAGGTTTTAATCATCAAAGCAGTGATTTTACCTTTGCTTTTATTGATCAGTTCTGTTTTTATTCCTCCTAGGCATGTGCTTTTAAATCTGGAGCGAGCCATTTTTTACTTTCTGTGGGGATCCAAGTGGGAAAGATTGAAGAGAGAAATTATGAAAAGGCCAAAGGAGAAAGGAGGAAAAGAAGTACCGGATCTGCACCTGTTTTTAGGAAGCACATACACTACAGTACACATGAAAATAGCCATGACCCCATCCAGAAACCCCAAGACAACTGCAATGACACGCTTCTGGATGGGGTCCTACCTCAGAAAACTTAAGATTTTACATGTGGACCTAAGAATACCTGTGTCTTTTAACCTGCCACCAGCCTATGTTTTTATTCAGAAGTTTTTAAGGCATTTTAACCTTGAGCATGAGGAGTTGCAGATTTTAACTAACCACAGATCACTTGTCTCCGTTGTGCAGGAGCGGGAACCAGTGAGTCCGGTGCGCGGGCTCGCACCCGGCGAGCCCACAACAGTTTGGCGCAACGTCAACCATCCTGCTCTCCCTAACAGACTCCGGGACCTGTCATGGATGGTGGCTCATGAGATCCTCCCGGTCAGGTCCGTCATGCACTCCCGGGGCATGTCAACGCACTCAACCTGCCCCCGACCTGGTTGTGGCGCGCCTGAGTCGGTGAGGCATCTGCTCTGGGAGTGCAGTGCTGCTGTAGACCAGTGGGCAACGGCCGGCTCCTTGCAATTCCCGTACTTACCAGCAAGGGAGGTCCTCACAGCACAACTAGTGCTATATGGGGTGAGCCAGCAAAAAATACCATCCAAAGACTTTGCAAAACAGTGGCTCACCCCAGCCGCCATCAAAGACGCCACATGGACCTCCAGAAACTTGCTGGTAAGAAAGCACATGCAGATCCCCCCCGTGGCTGTGATCCGAATGGCCGCAGCAACGGTCAAAACGGCCGTAGCTGCAGGCGGCAGGCCTAGGACACAGCCACAAAGAAGAATCGCCTCTGTGCCCATTCGGATGAAGGAGCCGGAGCCACACAGCAAAAGGTCACAGCAGCAGCGGCCTGGCTCTCTGGGTGAGGCAGGTGGGAAGGAGCATCAGGGAGAGGATCTCCTCTGACCACCACGACAGCATCCCGAGAGACCAAATGTTTGGGGGAGCAGAATGAGTTACCCTTGGTAGGGACTCACTGCGCTCCTGCACAAAGATAGAATTGAAAAAAAAAACCCTTTTTAACGGATGCACTCCTTTTTATGGACTTTTAATGGACACTCAATCACATAAACACCTGACATATGTTTTACAAATGAACAGCTATTTAACCTGTATTACCATTTTAGAACAATTGGTTTTATTGTTTTAAATATGGTTTTACATACTGCACATATTTATTGTAATTCATTGTATATACTATGTCCACATGTGAATATTTTATCTAAAATGTAAATCATTGTTTGAAATAATTTGAACAAGTGTCAATAAAACTTTTTCGAAAAAAAAAAAAAAATCTGTTCTTATCAGTTTAATATCTGATACGTCCCCTACCCGGGGACCATATATTAAATTGCTTTTTGGAGCAGGGAGATGGAATAGGGGCTTGCTCCGCCCACTCCACGCATCGACCCGGTATTGCAGTACCTCCAGGAACGGTGCACCCCCCTCTCTCTATGTTTAATATGAAAAAGAGACTTAACTGAGTAGGTAGGCCGGTCTAGCAGCACTGACGAGTTTAGATCCATTTCAAGGTTGTTCAAGCACCCTTGAAAATGAGCAAATTATCTTTGTTTCCTATGAATTATTTTATACAACTTTAATTATTTTGCGAGCCTGATCCTAGAATTGCCCATGACTGCCAATGTACAATTGAGTAGCTATGTCAGCACTGTAGTGAGGTTGCACACTCTAGAAATCTGTGCTCATATACAGCAATCCTTCGTAATCCTTATTCATAGAGCAGGAAGCTGCATGCAAAGTTGTGACTCTGCAGATCCACAGCCTCATGCGGCGTGTGTGTGTTTGGATGATGTTTGGAAGGTGCACCATCGGTCCGGATGCCGTGTCTGTGAAAGACTTCCTTGGCTCGGATCTGTACAACTCATACTTACCTGGCAAGGGAGATACCATGATCAAGAAGGTGGTTCACCCAGGGCGAGGCTCAACCATTGCACTCCGGTTGTGCTGACCTCTGCGAATTCCCCAAATGTGGGAATCTTGATTGCATAATTTCTGGTAGTGGGGGACTGCGTTCGCGCTCTCCCCTGATAAGTTGTTGAAAGAAAACTAAACGCTTACTGAGGTTAGAAACCAAGTGAGAAATTGGTGAATTCTCCATTGACTCGTGTAGAGACGGATGTCCTTTTGAACACAAAACGGTCGTCTTATCTTTTGATAGAATGCAGCTCCAAGTTACTTCCTCGCATTGGACTCTGTGACACCGTGAGCGGGACTGACGCTGCAGAGGATCACTCCTTCAACTCCGACACTTTTCCGGTCATCGCTTCTCGGCCTTTTGGCTAAGATCAAGTGTAGTATCTGTTCTTATCAGTTTAATATCTGATACGTCCCCTACCCGGGGACCATATATTAAATTGCTTTTTGGAGCAGGGAGATGGAATAGGGGCTTGCTCCGTCCACTCCACGCATCGACCTGGTATTGCAGTACCTCCAGGAACGGTGCACCCCCCTCTCTCTATGTTTAATATGAAAAAGAGACTTAACTGAGTAGGTAGGCCGGTCTAGCAGCACTGACGAGTTTAGATCCATTTCAAGGTTGTTCAAGCACCCTT